>NC_141032.1:47350000-47490000 GCF_052040795.2 Danio rerio | reverse complement strand
TCTCATCTACAATCATTAGTTAGCCAATCAGATTACTCCATACTCACAATAAGTAGCCTAGCAAAAATCACTCCCTTATCTTCATTTTCTGAAGAAACCCCCATCCACCCCTTCTCCCCCTTTTCTCCTTTACCAAGGGGAGCTCTCGAGAACCACCTGATCACGTACACCTCTTTCATGCTTCCACCAGGCGGGAGCCCTAGGCTCAATTATCTCCGAGCTCAGGGTTCTCTCCTGGGACAGCATGCCAAACCTGCTATTAGCATTAAGCAATATCCAAGTCTGAACTCTTGAAACAATATTTAATAGCTATTTTATAGGGGAATTACCAACCTATGTCACACGAGTTCAACCATGCTTAACAGTTACAATAGCAAACTTGTCAAGTTGTGCAGTAGGATGCCTGATTCAATAAAATTTTACCGTACATCACACTGCTTTTAATCCCAACCGCAGATGTATTTGGCTACCAGCCATCATAAGAGCTGAATGGAGTGAGGACCTAATTTAAAATGCTGGTCTCTGCAGTTCTCATAGTATATCAGGTAAGTTCACGCTATGATTAATCATACACATTACTTATTTTTGATTGCAGTAATGATTTCAGCAAAGACAGTTAAACATGGTGAATTGAACTGCAGACTTTCCCAGAAATGGGTTGCGGCTGGAAGGGTATTTGCTGCGTAAAAACTTGCTGGATAAGTTGGCGGTTCATTCCGCTGTGGCGACCCCGGATTAATAAAGAGACTAAGCCGACAAGAAAATGAATGAATGAATAAACAGCGGACACTGAATGCTTAGAATGAAATGTAACCATGTAAGTTCACATACCCTGCCATACAGATGCAGTTCGCTGTCAGAATGCAGTTGTTTTGCTTGTTGATGATTACCCAGGCCTTGTATAGCTCCGTCTTCTTTCCTTGTCTTTGGCAAGGCAGAACCTCGGTTTTTAGCACTACAAAGTTTGGAATCTGGTAATCATGGGACATTATTATTTAATGCACATGATCAAAAGGCATTCAACTTCTCTCTTGTAAAATCACTTGTTTCAGTGAGATAGTTGTATATTTGGGGCTGGATGCTTGGCCATTTCATCTTATCCAATATCCATTGGGAGGGTGCTATTGCAAATTGACCTGTCAGACGAACGCCGCTCACATTAATGTTAATATTGCCAAATAACTGTGCTTATCACTGGGTGACGAGCTGTTATAATATGCTGAAAGCATTATGTAAATAATATATATAATATGTCATCAATATAACTTATCTCTAATACAACAACAAACTCTGTACTAGGGGTGTCACGATTTCGATTTTTTATCGAAATCAATCAAAATTTCTGCTCAATTTCGATTATCGAATCAAAAAATAGAATCGTTGATGCTGCCACGCCCCCATGTCACGACAGCTTGGCTTGGCAAGCGGGAAAAAAAAACAGGCTTGTTGAACTGCAGATACAGGAGACCCGTCGACAGAACTTGAACCCTCTCCTCTTTCAATGAAGTCGCCGGTGTGTAAGCATTTTGGATTTCCAGTGAGTTACGTTGACAACGTTCGTGTTGTCAACAAAAAAACACAGTTTGCAAGCTCTGCTATGTACGTATTAGGGTTCGTCCGATAGACAACACCGGCATCGCGATCCTCCGCCCGCCCCCGTTGCAAACCGCTCGCGAAAAGTACACACTTAGGCCCTGTTTACACTGTGTTTGTTTTTAAATGGCATTTTAGAACGACAACGATTTGACATCCACAGTGACGTGTAGCATTTCTGAGCAGCCCTCCTTCCTCTCTACCTCTGAAAACGTACACACAGACACAGACGCACACACAGCCATGGGCTCGAGACAGCGGGTTCAGGCAGTCAGAGGACTGCTTCAATCTTTCACTCACTTGTACTTAGTCATTTTAGCGAACACCTCAGATACTGTTGGCTGGTTCCTGTTGGTTGTGCGTCTTTTTTACCGACGCCATTATAACGACACAGATCACTGCCTATTCACGAGTCCCGCAGAAAAAGTGATTGACAGGTGGTAATTATGTGTGTATCTTGCCTTTATCCATTTACTGTATGATTTGTTTATGGGTAAAACAAAGACCATGCAGGTCAGGTAGTTTAAACGGTAGGCTACAAATAATTAATTGGTCATTAATGAATTAATTATTTATAATCGAAAACCGAATCGAATCATGCCTTTAGAATCGAAAATGTAATCGAATTGAGGATTTGGAGGATCGTGACACCCATAATGTTCACATACCCTGCCGTACAAGTGCAGTTCGCTGTCAGAATGCAGTTGTTTTGCTTGTTGATGATTACCCAGGCCTTGTATAGCTCCGTCTTCTTTCCTTGTCTTTGGCAAGGCAGAACCTCGGTTTTTAGCACTACAAAGTTTGGAATCTGGTAATCATGGGACATTATTATTTAATGCACATGATCAAAAGGCCTTCAACTTCTCTCTTGTAAAATCACTTGTTTCAGTGAGATAGTTGTATATTTGGGGCTGGATGCTTGGCCATTTCATCTTATCCAATATCCATTGGGAGGGTGCTATTGCAAATTGACCTGTCAGACGAACGCCGCTCACATTAATGTTAATATTGTTAAATAACTGTGCTTATCACTGGGTGACGAGCTGTTATAATATGCTGAAAGCATTATGTAAATAATATATATAATATGTCATCAATATAACTTATCTCTAATACAACAACAAACTCTGTACTAGGGGTGTCACGATTTCGATTTTTAATCGAAATCGATCGAAATTTATGCTCAATTTCGGCAAGCGGGAAAAAACAGGCTTGTTGAAGTGCTTGTTGAACTGCAGATACAGGAGACCCGTCGACAGAACTTAAATCCTCTCCTCTTTCAATGAAGTCGCCGGTGTGTAAGCATTTTGGATTTCCAGTGAGTTATGTTGACAACGTTCGTGTTGTCAACAAAAAAAACACAGTTTGCAAGCTCTGCTATGTACGTATTAGGGTTCGTCCGATAGACAACACCGGCATCGCGATCCTCTGCCCGCCCCCGTTGCAAATCCTCTCGCGAAAAGTACACACTCATGCCCTGTTTACACTGTCTTTGTTTTTAAATGGCATTTTAGAACGACAACGATTTGACATCCACAGTGACGTGTAGCATTTCTGAGCAGCCCTCCTTCCTCTCTACCTCTGAAAACGTACACACAGACACAGACGCACACACAGCCATGGGCTCGAGACAGCGGGTCCAGGCAGTCAGAGGACTGCTTCAATCTTTCACTCACTTGTACTTAGTCATTTTAGCGAACACCTCAGATACTGTTGGCTGGTTCCTGTTGGTTGTGCCTCTTTTTTACCGACGCCATTATAACGACACAGATCACTGCCTATTCACGAGTCCCGCAGAAAAAGTGATTGACAGGTGGTAATTATGTGTGTATCTTGCCTTTATTTATTTACTGTATGATTTGTTTATGGGTAAAACAAAGACCATGCAGGTCAGGTAGTTTAAACGGTAGGCTACAAATAATTAATTGGTCATTAATGAATTAATTATTCTGTGAGAAAGCCCTTTAACGACCCCTAGAGGAAGGTTTGGTGATAGGGAGTTCAGTGACAAAAGGCAGTCATGACGGCTGGAGAGACACAGGCTGCCGATCGGCTGGCTGGACTGTGCAACCGATTTGTACATGTTCTACACCAGTGTGTAATTGATTATGGGTGAGTCCCTTTTGTTTGCTATCCTTTGATCCAGATAAATGTTTTGATTACTGTTATTGTCTTGTAAATCACACTGTATGTCTCGTGATTCCCACGTGCGCCATAACCGAAAGTGAAACCACATGTTATCAAACCCAACGATCTCATTTCGGACTTTGAACTGGATATTCACATTGATTCATAGTTTGATATAACCTATTTTATGTATCTATTTAATATATATCACCTGATTCAGTCAATAATTCGTAAAATGTTCACCTTTGGGTAGATTTAGCCTGTACAATAATACTAAATGGTCATTCCAATTGCTTAAAACAGTATATTTAATTCATCATTGTCTTTATAATTCACAATTACTCAATGTATGTTTATTTGTATCTTAATTAATAAGTTTGTTGTATAATTTACTGACATTAGCAATTGTTCATCTTTGTATTTTTCTGTCTTATAGACCACATGTGTGTAATGACATTCCAGCTTGATTAAACTTACAAAACTGGGAATCCTTCTCCTGTTCTCTTACCGGAACTACCCCTTTCATCTTGTGTGCACGACACCTGAACCCCCTGAGCGTCCCATACGCTCGTATATGGTCCTTCGAGCCGGATTGTGTCACAAGATGGAATCTGAACCTCCCAGTGAAGCTGATCCTGCCGTCAGACCTCGGTCTCCCAGAGAGAGACATCTCCCCGGTCATCTAGCTGACTACGACATCCAGCTACCTCCCAGCCTGCATCCTGAAGTACCTCAAACTGGTGCATCTTCGCAGAGACCATCCAGGCGGTCAAGGCATGCATCCACATCCATTTCAGCAGGCACCATGTCCAGCACATCATCTAGATCTCATAGAAGTGCTCACTACAGACTTCCTAGACACGGACTTTCTGATCTCCAAGCTGCCATTTTGGAAGAAAAACTAAAGACTATGGACTTGGAAGAACTACAACAGCAGATCGAAGAGGAGGCCATTGTAGATAAAGAGTGTGAGAGACTAGATACACAAGCTAGAGAAGCACAGTATATACAGGAACAAGCCACTAAGGCTAGAGAGTCAATAGCTAAGCAAGTAGATACCAGACGTCGTCTAAAAAAGGTACAAAACGAGCTTAAAGCTGCTAAATTTGTGTGTGAACTTCTTAAACAGGAATCCCCAGATGTCAGTGTTAATGCATCACAGTCCAACCTAGCTGTTGATCTTCGGCCTGAGGTAAGCCCGCAACATGACAATGCTGTGAACCTTAACGCATCAGTACAATTAATGCGTAGTCACTCTACTCCTTGTCACGTTTCCTTTGTACCCGCGTCTTCAGTAATGCATCCCCCTGTATTACCTGTAACAAACAGTGCGGTTACTGTATCTGAACCTCAGTTGATTGGTGTCACCTCGACTTCTAATATAACTCAACCCAACACAGTTACAAATTCATTAGCTGCATTAAGTACCATTCCGCCCACCTTAATGTCAAATTCAGATTTTGTTGCTCCCTTGACATTTGAATCATCTTTAGTGAATAAGCCGCAATATTGTGCTGCTAATTCTGCTACCTATAGTCAGGCACCATCTGTCAGGGTCCACAATGTAGTTCCCTCACCCGCTACTGTAACTGTGGGATCTCCACTACAAGTACAATGCTACCCCTCTATGCATTCTAGCCCTGATGGGACATCTGCACCGTACACTGGTCCCGCACCTGATACCTCTCCCATTCGGTCAGGGTTGTACCCCTCTCTAGCTCAATTTCCCGGTCTTGACATGTTAGCCGCTTCTGCCTACGGGGTCCCTAAGCCAGCTATCCCACATTTTGACACTGGTAGAGAGAGTGATTTTGCCTTATTAAAGATGGCCTTAGAAAATGTAATGAATAATCAACCTCACCTGAGTGAACATTACAAATATCAGGTCCTTCTAAGTCATTTAAAACTTCCCAGCGCACTGCAGTTAGCAAAGGCTTACATGTACGACCCTAAGCCATACACCGCCGCCATGCAAGCACTGCAAGATAAATATGGACAGCCACGGCAACTAGTCCAATCAGAACTTAGTATTATACTGAACGCCCCCGCAGTCAAGTTCGGTGATGCAGAAGCTTTTGACTCCTTTTCTCTGTCCACCCAAACTCTAGTAGGCATGCTCAAAACTTTGGAAGGCCCAAATGGATATGAGTTGCGCTGTGGCTCTCATGTTGATCGATTGCTAAGCAAGATGCCACCATCGAACAGGGATGGATTCGTGGAGTACTGCTTCAGCCGAGGTATTCTACAGACTGGTACGGATCGCACCTATACCTTACCTGATCTATCAGAATGGCTACAAATGAAGTCGCAAGCAAAGCGTATTTCTAATAAAGCAGCTACAATGTATCAAACAGAAAATGCTAGATTTATTAAGAAAGAGCAGCCAAGGTCAGCACCTTTCCGCATAAAGGAGAAATCCACATCCATTCTGTATTCAACAGACGGTAGTTCAACAGTGCAAGGGCACCCAGAATCTAAACCTCCTGTTAAGATTCAACCCTTCTGCCCATACTGTAACATGAAGGACCACTTTCTTAATGCATGTCCTAAGTTTAAAATGCTGACAGCTGAGAAAATAGTAGAGTGGATATCCACAGAGAAACGCTGTTGGAAATGTGGGCGAACTCACACTCCAGACCACTGTACTCTGAAAAAACCTTGTACAAAGTGCAAAGAGATACATCTGACCATTTTGCATGAAGCAGCTTCGCAAATACAAAATAATGTTCTGTTGGTTAACGTCCCCAGCCTACAGGTCTATTTAGACCGGCCCAATAGGTCTCAGAAGGTAATGCTTAAGATAGTTAAGGTACTACTACACCATAAAGAGAAAGCCATGGAAGCATACGCCGTATTAGATGATGGTTCGGAACGTAGCATTGTCTTATCCCAGGTAGTGGACCAGTTAAAACTCCCTACCGAACCTGAAACGCTGACACTACGCACAGTCCATCAAGATGTGGTTAATCTAAAAGGAGCCAATGTATCCTTCTATGTATCACCACTGCACAAACCATTCAGGAAATACCTGATTTCTCATGCTTTCACGGCAGATAATCTGAGACTGTCCAAACATTCCTACCCTGTACCCGCTCTCCAACGCAAGTATGAGCATCTTAAGTCTCTGCCATTACCTTTAATTGACCAAGCCCAACCTCTACTACTAATTGGGTCTGACATGGCACATCTACTTACGCCTGTCCAGCCAGTGTGTACGGGATCCTCACATGGACCGATAGCCATCTGTACTAGACTTGGTTGGACCCTGCAAGGTCCCACTGGGCTCAGCCAGACCTCCGTTTCCACACCACAATGTCTTCACATAACCACAACCACACAGAATACTGAGCTATTCAGAAATGTGGAACGCCTTTGGCAAATTGATACTCTGCCCTATACGAATGAAAAATCAGCCACTCGCTCCAAACATGACCAGTATGCTCTCTCGCTTCTTCAATCAGATACCACCAAGGTAGAAGTTAATGGAGTCATGCGCTATGCCACTCCCTTGCTCAGACGACCCAATGCTGAACTTCTTAAAGCCCCCAAAGAAGCAGTGATGGCTAATCTCCGAAACACTGAGCGCAAGCTCGCTAAAGACCATAAGAAAGCTGAAGCTTACTGTTTGGAAATGAGAAGACTGCAGGAAGCTGGCTATGTGGCAGAGATATCAACAGAAGAAGCAGAGGAATCCCGGGAATCGTGGTACATCCCTCACCATATGGTGACACATAACGGCAAAGACAGAATAGTATTTAACTGTTCTTATTACTACCAAGGGCAAGCTCTAAATGACATACTTTTACCTGGGCCCATCCTTGGTCCATCATTACTTGGTGTCTTACTGAGGTTCCGCGAACATCCTGTAGCCATTAGCGGAGATGTGAAAGGAATGTTCCACCAGGTTCGCCTCTTGCCTACTGATAAGTCTGTAGTACGCTTCCTGTGGAGAGATATGCAAAGGAGCAACCAACCCAAGATCTACGAATGGCAAGTCTTACCGTTCGGCACCACGTGCAGCCCGTGCTGTGCCATATATGCACTCCAGATGATTGCTCAGACCCACTCCGATGGAGACCCAGTACTGGAGAGTACAGTTAAAGGTTCCTTTTACGTGGATAACTGTCTCCATAGCCTTCAAACTGTTGCTGAAGCTAGAGCATTAGTAGACAACTTACGACAACTTTTGCTCACCTGTGGATTTGAGCTCCGTCAATGGGCCAGTAACAAACCAGAGGTCATTCAGCATCTCCCTCCTGATGCTAGATCTACCAATAGCGAACTTTGGCTATCACAAAAGAGTACTGACCTCCTAGAAGGGACACTAGGGCTACTATGGAACTGCCTCTCAGACTCATTCAGTTACAAACCCAGCCAGATCGAATGCTTTGAGCCCACTTTACGCAATGTCTACAAAGTGTTGGCTTCTCAATATGATCCAATTGGTTATCTAATTCCATTTACAACTAGAGCGAAAGTACTGGTCCAGGATTTGTGGAAGACCAACCTAACATGGGATGACCCAATCACATCTGAGAGTTTGTTAAGCCGATGGCAAACCTGGCTACAAGAGCTCCAAGGTTTGAATCACATTGCAGTCCCCAGGTGCTACAGCCCCTCTGACTGGCAGGCAGACAAACTTAATCGGGAATTGCATATATTCTGCGATGCATCCGAAAGGGTTTACGGCTCTGTAGCCTACATGCGCACTGAAAATGATCAAGGACATGTGCACATTTCATTTGTGTTAGCCCGCTCAAGAGTAGCACCTCGGAAACAAATGACAATCCCCCGATTAGAATTGAGTGCAGCACTCACTGGGGCACAAGTAGCTAACATACTCCAAGAAGAATTAACTGTTGACATCAATCGCATCATTCTCTGGTCAGACTCATCTACAGTGCTACAATGGCTTAAATCTGACTCGTGCAGATACAAAGTCTTTGTTGGAACAAGAGTAGCCGAGATCCAGTCACTTACCAACATTAATTCGTGGAGATATGTTGATTCAGCGAACAACCCTGCTGATGTCATAACCCGAGGTCAGACCTTAAACAGTTTGACGCCACCTTGCCACTGGATTAATGGACCACCATTTCTTTATCAACCAGAATCATGCTGGCCCACTTTACCAGCAGATGAACCAGAACCAGTGACAGAATTAAAAAAGTCAGTAATCTGTCTGCATGTTCTTACCTGTCCAGACACCACCCTCCCTGATGTCAATCAATTCAGCACATGGGCTGAACTATTAAAAGCCACTGTGACATCCCTTCACGGGGCGGCTACACCTCAAACCCAGCCGCAAGATGACTCAGGTAGTTACATTCTAGCAGAGAAACTTCTCCTACAGCAGTCCCAAAGAGATTCCTTTCCGGAAGAGTTTAAAGCTCTTACCACTAATAGACCATTACCATCCAACAGCAGATTAGCATCTTTATCACCTGAGTATGATGAAGTCAGTGGACTTATTAGGGTTGGAGGGAGGTTAAGACATGCTCATCATCTGGAACTAGACACGACACACCCTGTTGTTCTTGATCCACAACACTACCTCACAAAGCTTCTAATCAAGGATTATGATACCACCCTACTACATCCTGGACCAGAGCGAGTCTTCGCTGAGGTAAGAAGACGATACTGGATTCTGAGAGGTAGGGAAGCCATCAAGAAGCATCAATACTTGTGTACAGACTGCCAGAAATGGCGTGCTAAGCCAAAAATGCCTAAGATGGCTGACCTTCCACCGACACGTCTTCGTTTGTACAAACCCCCATTCTACTCCACTGGAATGGATTGCTTTGGCCCATTCACAGTGAAGATTGGCAGACGGACAGAGAAAAGGTGGGGAATAGTATTCAAATGTTTGACCACTCGTTGTCTCCATCTTGACCTAGTAGAAAGTCTTGATACAGACGCATTCCTAATGGCTCTCCGCAGATTCATATCACGAAGAGGGAAACCATTTGAGCTCCTTAGTGATAATGGTACAAACTTTGTTGGAGGAGACAAGGAATTGAGAGCAGCCTACGAATCTATGATTCCACAACTCAGAGAGCAATTGGCAGAACAACAAATTACATTTAGATTTATCCCACCTGGAGCCCCTCATTTTGGGGGAGTTTGGGAACGGGAGGTTAAGTCAGTAAAACAGGCCCTTAAAGTAGTATTGAAGGATCTAACAGTGACTGAGACTGTACTGCGAACGGTGCTCATCGAGGTAGAAGGCATCCTAAATGCCAAGCCTCTGGGATATGTGTCTTCCGATGTATCGGATCTGGACCCTATTACACCCAACATTCTTTTAATGGGTCGCCATGATTCTTCTCTCCCACAAGTATTTTACGACTCAAGTAATGTTCTGGGAACCAGAAGATGGAAACATAGTCAAATACTTGCTGACCATTTTTGGTCTAGATTCATACACTACTATTTACCAAATTTACAAGAAAGGCAGAAGTGGCGCAAAGATGGTGGGGAAATTGGGCTAGACCAAGTGGTACTGATAGTGGACCCACAACTCCCACGAGCATGTTGGCCAGTAGGGAAAGTAACTAATACCTTTCCTGGACTTGATGGGCGAACCAGATCGGTTGAGGTTCAGGTACGCAACCGCACTTATGTTAGACCCGTATCTCGTTTAGTCCCTCTACCGAAACACACTGATGATGCCCCTATTAATCATGATACTTAGTTAGGATATCTCACTATTTCAAATGTACTCACTTACATTTGGGGGCGGCTGTGTGAGAAAGCCCTTTAACGACCCCTAGAGGAAGGTTTGGTGATAGGGAGTTCAGTGACAAAAGGCAGTCATGACGGCTGGAGAGACACAGGCTGCCGATCGGCTGGCTGGACTGTGCAACCGATTTGTACATGTTCTACACCAGTGTGTAATTGATTATGGGTGAGTCCCTTTTGTTTGCTATCCTTTGATCCAGATAAATGTTTTGATTACTGTTATTGTCTTGTAAATCACACTGTATGTCTCGTGATTCCCACGTGCGCCATAACCGAAAGTGAAACCACATGTTATCAAACCCAACGATCTCATTTCGGACTTTGAACTGGATATTCACATTGATTCATAGTTTGATATAACCTATTTTATGTATCTATTTAATATATATCACCTGATTCAGTCAATAATTCGTAAAATGTTCACCTTTGGGTAGATTTAGCCTGTACAATAATACTAAATGGTCATTCCAATTGCTTAAAACAGTATATTTAATTCATCATTGTCTTTATAATTCACAATTACTCAATGTATGTTTATTTGTATCTTAATTAATAAGTTTGTTGTATAATTTACTGACATTAGCAATTGTTCATCTTTGTATTTTTCTGTCTTATAGACCACATGTGTGTAATGACATTCCAGCTTGATTAAACTTACAAAACTGGGAATCCTTCTCCTGTTCTCTTACCGGAACTACCCCTTTCATCTTGTGTGCACGACACCTGAACCCCCTGAGCGTCCCATACGCTCGTATAATTCATAATCGAAAACCGAATCGAATCGTGCCTTTAGAATCGAAAATGTAATCGAATTGAGGATTTGGAGGATCGTGACACCCATAATGTTCACATACCCTGCCGTACAGATGCAGTTCGCTGTCAGAATGCAGTTGTTTTGCTTGTTGATGATTACCCAGGCCTTGTATAGCTCCGTCTTCTTTCCTTGTCTTTGGCAAGGCAGAACCTCGGTTTTTAGCACTACAAAGTTTGGAATCTGGTAATCATGGGACATTATTATTTAATGCACATGATCAAAAGGCCTTCAACTTCTCTTGCTTGGCCATTTCATCTTATCCAATATCCATTGGGAGGGTGCTATTGCAAATTGACCTGTCAGACGAATGCCGCTCACATTAATGTTAATTTTGCCAAATAACTGTGCTTATCACTGGGTGGCAAGCTGTTAAAATCCGCTGAAAGCATTATGTAAATAATATATATAATATGTAATCAATATAACTTATCTCTAATTCAACAACACTAGTGCTCCAGTATATTTTCTGCATCCTCACTGCGTGCGCATCCTGAATGTTTTCAAACCGGTAATTCGTCTATAGTTCATATTTGGACATAGTTATCAGTCAATGAAAATCTGGATTTCCTGTCGACCGTAATAAAGCAAACTAACAGATGCTCCTGAATGGCATCCCTGTGACCCTCATGCATTTAACAACTGATCAAACCCATAAAGCCAACAATCTCAGCAGACGCCGGCTCATAAAACCAGACTATTAAAGACTTGCAGTCACGTTCAGCCTCCAGCGGCTGAAATGCAGGACCGCATGCTGGACAGTGAAAACAGAGGAGCCCTTATGAGACACCTGCTCTGATTAATGCACTCGTTACCCTTTAACCACAGCAGGCAGGTAACCAGTTCCTGTCACAGACGCACAGCAATTCACACCAGGGGGGATTGTGGGAAGATGAGTTGCTTCCCCCAGTTCTTTCCCAAAAGCAGTGCATGACAATCTTAAAGAAACAGATCATCCAAAGAGTTTCTTTCATGCTGTGAAACACAAGAGCTTTCTGGAAGCATGCCAGAGATTTGCTCGTCTATGCAGTGAATGCATGTCAAGAAGAATTGTTGCGAAATTTATCCTTTACAATAATATTGTAATTGTCATTTTATTGTTGTGCATTCAGACAGTACAAAATTCCCTGCTCCTCATTTCCATATCAAACAAACACTTTATCTGCAATAGTATACATTTTTGTGACAACACAAAAAACATACTTAAACAAAAGATTGACTGCAGTTAAAATGAACACTAGGGGGCAGTATGACACCAACTTTTGATCCTTTTCACACTTATAATATTAACAGAGAAAACTCATCGACAAATAAAGATATATTTTCAACACAGGCTCATTAGGAAAATGTTCCCAGGGATCCATTTCCGAGAACTGAGAATTACGTGCCCCTGAGAATTCGAATGGCTGCACTTTTTGGGTAAAACAAATGCTATGGGGCGTTACCGCTCATCGCTTACCTCCGTATGGATGGGCTTGCTTGGTAGCTCACTGTGAATGGTGTTAGACAAGCACCAGCGGACAAAGGTTCAAATCTGGTGAAGGTTGGTTCCATAAACCAGTGAAAATGAAACTCACAAAAAAGGAGTAGTCTGGTACTGTGTTTTCTCTCAAGTTTGATTTTGAAAACACTATCGGTTGGGTTTAGGAAAGGGTGAGTATATATCAAGCTGATATTTTATGCACAACGACAAGCAAAGTGGATTCTCTCACAGACACGCACAAGACGTTAATATTCGCAGAAATGAACACAGCAGCCTCTGGTGGATTTATGAGAAGTGTCATGTATAGGAAAATGTGCCCCAATAAAGTATTATTGGGTATTTTAAAGTAAAGTGAGATTGTAAAAAACAAAGTACAAAGCAGCCTCTGGTGGATTTCACAGAAATGGCACGTAACATTCCCTAGTAAAGTATTTGGAATTATCAAAAATATACATGGCACCATCTAGGGAATTTGTGAATACAAGACCTGCATGAAAACGTATATTTCTTGGTTCTCAAAAATGTAGTCCTGGGCACATATTTCCAGTGAGCCTGGGTTGAATATTTCCTCCTGAAGTAGTCGGTGCTATCGAATTTATATTTGTTTCGATTGCATTTCGGAGGGCATTTACAATCGTTTATTATGAACAAATCTTTTATGAAAGTCTGAGTGTGAACTCTTGAAACAATATTTAATAGCTATCTTATAGGGAAATCGTTTATTTTCGTTTATTTTAATCGTTTATTTTGATCGTTTATTTTGAACAAATCTTTTATGAATGACTATGAGTCCTATCAGGGAGTGCTTTGTTCAATCACACATTGTGCAGGTGGGGTAGAAGATTCAAGTCTTCTATCATTTCTGCGAACAGAAATATGTGCCTTGGGGTACATAAGGGCAGTGTTTTTTTTTGATTAAACAAATGCTACGGGCATTACCGCTCACCACCATATGGATGGGGTTGCTCTGTAGCTTACAGTAAATGGCGATAGACTGATACCAGCAGACCAGGAATCAAGTGCGGCAAAAGACATTTCATAAACCAGTTAAAGCGAACAGTTATTATCTCATCTCATCTCATTTTCGTCTGCTTTTCCAGGGCCGGTCTTAGGCGAGAACCCCAGACTTCCCTCTCCCCAGACACTTCCTCCATCTCCTCCGGGGGGATCCTGAGACATTCCCTGGCCAGCAGAGAAACCCTACAGCTTGTTCTGGGTCTTCCCCGAGTCCTCCTCCCGGTGGGACATGCTGGGAACACCTCCCTAGGTAGGCGTCCAGGAGGCATCTAAAACAGATGCCTGAGCAACCACAGCTGACTTCTCTCAATGTGGAGGAGCAGCGGCTCTACTCCGAGCTCCTCCCAGGTATCAGAGCTCCTCACCCATCTATAAGGGTGTGCCTGCCACCCTGAGAGGGAAACTCACTTCGGCCGCTTGTATCCGAGATCTTGTCTTTTCGGTCATGACCCAAAACTCATGACCATAGGTATTATTAATTATTATAATTTTTTTTAACTATTACTATTATTCTTTTATTACTGGTTATTTTTATTGCATTATAAAAAGTAGTGCTGTTTTTAATAATTAAATTAAATTAAATTAAATTAAATTAAATTAAATTAAATTAAATTAAATTAAATTAAATTAAATTTTATTTTATTTTATTTTATTTTATTTTATTTTATTTTATTTAAATACGTAAAGTATGTTTTGAATAATCATTAAAAATAATTAGCACATCAAATACTTTCCTAATACATATATAATACAAATTGCTGAGGGACATTTGGGAAATTATTGGGATATATGCCACAGTGAGTTATTAATACAAATTTATTAATACTTTAATTAGCATAACTGTCCTAATGTTTTTAGAATTAGCCATTATAACATATTTATTTATATATTTATTTATTTAATTTATTTATTTATTTTTGTATTTTTTTATTTAGTTCTAGTTTTTATTTATTCATCGATAATTATTATTCATTATTTATTTATTACTGTAATTGAATTTAAATAAACACTATATACAAAAGTATACAAAAATACTTAAATAAAAACTTAACAAAAAGAATTTTTAATCAAAAAAAATCCAACAATACATAAAAATGAAAGATACCATGTTTATGAGATTATAATAATTCTTTAATTATTTGTTGCTTTATTTTGGCTGTATTTGAATATTTTCAGTAACTCTAGTGACTCCAATGCTGCTAGGAGTGATAATAATACGATGCTCTTCATCTCCACCTGTTTTGTAAAAGTGTTGTGATTTAATGAGGGTCTCTGTGGCTGCGTCTCATTTATCAAATGTGCCAGCTCTGCACGCAGCGGGTTTGTTTCATTAGCGCTGGCATCATATAATCACTGTGACTGAGTCCACCAAACCCGTTTCATATCAGTTACCACGTCTGTGATGGATGAGCTTTTAACTATTAATGATCGTCTACATGCAATTAGCTCAGCAGAACACACAATAACATAATCATCATCGCACAAGCACACAAATGCATTTAGCATCAGGAGGCACAGAGACACTGACTGTTTTCTGTGTTAATTAAGAGCACTTTATCGAGGATGATGTGTTTAGAGATGCCAAGAGTGAGTGAATGAGAAAGGGAGGGAGAGAGGGAGAGAGAGAGAGAGAGAGAGAGAGAGGATAAAACTCCAGCAATTAACTGAAGGAGGACATCACGAAAGCTTAGATTATGCAACAGTTTTAAGAAATAAACATTGTTTTGCCTGATGATTTTTTTCATTACAATATTTATGCCCAAAAATGATCTCTGCTATAACACACATGGATATTTTTATGTCATTATTTTCAATGATTATCATTGTTATCTGTGTTATGGTTCATGCCTATATTACACCCAAAATGCTGAAAGAAAATAACTTGCAGCAACAACAAAGGTTGTACAACAAATATTACCATGTATATAATATTTATATATAGGATTACAATAATGAAATGCATATTATACACTATTATTTAGTAGTAGTTTTGGCCTTACTATAATGAGAATTTATAGGAGAAATGTGTTCAAAAATTATCATAAAAATGCATATTTTTATGCTATTTTAAATCCAATTAAATAAGTGAAAAAAATAATTATATTATATATAATAATATATAATATATATATAATTTATATTATATATTAATTAAGTTTTAATATTTAACATTTTTTTATATTTTAATATTATATATTAAATAAGTGAAAAAAATAATTATATATATATATATATATATATATATATATATATATATATATATATATATATATACATATACATATATATATATATATATATATATATATATATATATATATATATATATATATATATACACATACATACATACATACATACATATATATATATATATATATATATATATATATACATACATATATATACATACATACATATATACATATATACATATATACATATATATATATATATATATATATATATATATATATATATATATATATATATATATATATATATATATACACACACATACATATATATATATATATATATATATATATATATATATATATATATATATATATATATATATATATATATATATATACACATACATATATATATATATATATATATATATATATATATATATATATATATATATATATATATATGTGTGTGTGTGTGTGTGTGTGTGTGTGTGTGTGTATGTATATATATATTTTTTTTTTCACTTATTTAATATATATAATATATAGTTAAAATATTAAAAAATTAAAAAATATTAAAACTTATTTAATATATATATATATATATATATATATATATATATATATATATATATATATATATATATATATATATATATATATATATATATATATAAATGAATGAATAAATGAATGAATAAATAAATAAATAACTAAATAAACAAACAAACAAACATGTATACAGTATAATGCAATAATAACAGTAATGAAAACAATATTAATTAAATTAATACATAACCCCCGGAGTATTAAAAAAAATTGGTATCAAAATCAAAATATAATTTTAGATTTTTGGAAATAAGAATTTGGATTATTACATTTATGTGAAATTCAAAAAAAAAAAAAAAAACATGCTCCCAAAAACTCATTATCTTGGACTATCCCAGTTTAAATGAAACACAAAATGTTGCTTTACACACGACTTGAGCAGGTCTGCTGTGACACTCACCCACAATATATGCAGTGCTGTCATAATGATCACAACAAAACAACCCCAAGCAAAACACAGATGTTCTGTTGCCGCCTCTATTAATAAAAGCACAAAAATCCCCTGAAGAAGCTGTTCTGAGAAACATCAGATCATCTTCTTCATATAAAATGTGCAACAGTTCATCAGCTGTGCTGCTGTGAGAGCGACAGACGCCCGTTTCTGAATCACAAGCTGACACTCAAAACCAAGTTCTCTGCATATGACAACATCATACATTGCTTTATGTTAAGCTGCAGGTCAAATCTGCCACATCAGTAGAGTTTAAGGGGTCAAATAAGGTCCAAACAGTATCTTGAAGAAACAACTACCACTTTCTGTATGCTCAAAAGCTGCTGTTTGTCTAAGCAGGCAGTCCAAATGTTTTAAATGGATATAGTTCACCCAAAAATCATACACTCATTTTTAAGTGTCTGAGTTCCTTTCTTCTGTTCAACACTAAAGAAGATCTTTTGAAGAAAGCTGAAAACCTGTAACCATTGACTTCAATAGTAAATGATCCTCTGTAGTGTTCATTGAGGTGAAGTTGGTTTTATATTCGCACATTCATTCATTTTCTGAACAGTGACACAGTCTTTATATTGTTTATTACACCGATTTTAAGCTTTCTTCGAAATATCTTCTTTAGTGTTGAACAGAAGAAAGAAATTCAACAATGTAAGGAGTAAGAAAAAAAACAGCTCATGCTGCCACTGAGGTAAAGTTGGTTTTATTTTTGAACTTTCTCCTTAATTTAATTAATATAATTATAATATATTCTCCTGAATATAATTTCAGAAAACATCAGCACGATTTAATTGACTGTGAACAGTGTCATACATTGACAGTCATTGGCTGATAATGTTCAGAATTTGCTAATAATACTTTTCTGAAATTATATTAAGTAGAATATACTATATTTATATTAATTAAATTAGGAGAAAGTCTAAAAATAAAACCAACTTTACCTCAATGGCAGCACGGGTTGTTTTAAACGGATAGATCACTCTAAAATCCTTAAGGGGTTGAGTTTCTTTCTTCTGTTGAACACTAAAGAAAATATTTTGAAGAAAGCTGAAGAATATTGACTTCCATAGTAGGAAAAAACAACAGAAGTCAATGGTTATATGTTTTCAGCAAACTTTAAATTACCCTCTTGAGTGCCCATCAGAAGAAAGTCAATTGAGTCAACTTAATTGCATTTTCAGAAAAGTATTATTCGCATATTTTAAATAATTTTAGCAGCCAATGACTATCTACAACATTGTTCATAGTCAATTAAATAGTCACAAAGTCATGTTTACATGCGATTTCAGACCCAATATATAAAGTTACGTGGTAAACAATATAGAGAGACCGTGTCACAAGTTGTCACTGAACGAATGTGTGGACATAAAACCAACTTTACCTCAAGAAAGTAGAGCATGATTTGGAACAAGTAAAAGCTGTGACAGAATATTAATTTTTTGTGTGTACTATCCCTTTAAGTGGTGTCCACACAGTCATGTGAAAGTTGTAAGCGTATACAAAGTCTTAATAACAGCGAAATGTGTCTTACCGGCTGTAAACAATCTCCCGAGGCAGCAGAGCGTCAGCACGGACACAACGCGCGCGCAGACCGCGGGAAGGAGCACACACATCGGGCTGTACCGGGTGGACATGGTGCCCGAGCGGAGATCCAGAAGGATGATCACCGCGGATCACGGCTGCACGACCATAATATAGAGCAAATCCGACACTTCCTGAAACCTGAGAGACTCTCAGAGCAGCAGCGTTTGGACGCGCGCGCCGCACATCAGCTCTCCAGGAGCGCACCACCGCGTGCACTCAAGCAGCCTCGTGCGCGCGTGTGTGTGCGCGCGAGAGAGTGAGAGAGAGCGCTGAGATTTTGACGTTTCAGATTTTTGATGAGTGCTGAAAAACACGATCTAACAAGTAAAGAACGAAACGATTTTGCGAATAATAGGTTTATTTGCATTTTATGTTTAAAAACTTGTTCTTTAAAGCCCTCTACTCTCTCTGACTAAACACTATAGACCCGTGAATGTTAATTAAAATAAAACTAAAATTAGAATCAGTATAGCTTTGAAAATCATTTAGTTCTAAGGATATCTATATACTTGTGTAATCCAAAACAGTGACAAAATTTCGTTTAGAAGAAATAAAACTGATGTAAACATCCAAAGCTTGTAGTTCATCACATCTGCCTTAACGGATCAATGTTTTTTGACGTCACCTCATACTAGTTTCTCAAATCGTGACCAATCAAATGCTCACTAGTATCTGACATGCCCCGCCCCGTTTAAGACTTCTCCTTTGCTTTTAATTTGATGCACTTGAGCTCAATCACTCTCACTGCCAGATTGGTGATAAAATACACTATGGCTGTTTCTCAATTCCAAGAACGCAAAGAACTGACTTGTGTTCTTGTGGAGACCGGTCTTGCCAGGTGTCCTCAGAAGAACGAACTCAGGAGACCGCGAGGGCAGAGAACGCGTCCTTTGAGAAATGGGATGCTGCGTTCTTCCTGATGGTCACATGACCTTCACGCGTTTTAAATGGAAATTATTTAAACATTACAGCACTCATACAACGATTTATTGTTTAGCCCCCTCTTCAAAATATATACTTTGCATAAAAACATTATAAATATACTCTGCACAATATAAATAAAACACATTTTAATATGAAATTCAGCAAACAAACACCCTTAATGTGTTTATTCCTTTATTAGGATGTTCATGTTAATGTTTACTTTCATCGTTTTATTTAGGGAAAGTCCTGAGGTAAATAAGTGATATCTCTGAACTTTAATAATAAATCTAAATAAAATGCTGCGCTTCCCACCTCCAGTCGCAATGACTTCTGGGACTTCCAGAGTGAGGACGGTGCTCAAGTCTGCATCGGTGCGTCCTCAATATCAAGATCACATCCGGGAAGTTTCACGCGTCCTCTGTACTTGCGGTCTCGAGTATTGGAACTGAACTTAGGCTGCTGATGATGACGTTGCACAAGAACACGAGGACGCAAGACCGCTGAAGAACGCATATTGAGAAACAGCCACTAATTGACTGTTTTTAAGGAAGAGGAGCTATTTTATGCTCACCCTCTCTTCATTTTTTAAATTGAAATTATGAAGAGAAAATGCCCATCTCAAAGCACTTCACGGGACCTAGGCTGTATGCCAGTCCAATTTTTTAAGCCCTCGGACGTACGTCATTGATTGCGTCACACAAGTGTCCACTGCTGGTGAACATCTGAATGCCCCAAACACTTGAGCACTTACACTTGTGACAACACTATCATATTGCATTCTTGGACATATAGGTGCTAGAGTGACCATATGAAATCAATGGAGCTTTCCAAACGGGATACATTGAGTGAAAAAATCATGGCCGCCACCTTTATTTGTCAATCCAAACCGAAGTGATCAAAACTGCCCATTTCAAAAGGCCATTTGGAATGAAGAATTGTGAAAAATCCTACTGATGGAAACTATCGTTTGAGCAGGGAACCTGTATGCAGGGTTGGCCCTTCCATAGAGGCGACCTAGGCGGCCGCTTAAGGCGGCAGAATAAAGAGGGCGGCGTCCCCGAAACTACCCTCACCACCCGCGCCCTCATCCGCGTCTAGGGTGGCAGAATAGAGAGAGCAGCGTCCCCGAAACTACCCTCGCCACCCGCGCCTCAGTTATATCCGCGTCTAGCGCGGCAGAATAGAGAGGGTGGCGTCCCCGAAACTACCCTCGCCACCCACGCCTCAGTTATATCTGCATCTAGCGCGGCAGAATAGAGAGGGTGGCGTCCCCTAAAGTACCCTCGCCACGCGCGCCTCAGTTATAGCCGCGTCTAGGGCGGTTTCACTTTAGGTTTGTGGGCGGCGTGACCATCCTTTGCCTAGAGCGGCAGTTCAGCTTGCTCCGGCCCTGCCTGTATGGTGTCACATTCAGCGCTCAATTTATAAAAGTTCATACCTACATATACTCTAAGCCCTTCAGAGGGACCCTTCAAAGAGATTAGGGCATAGGGATGAGTCCTTCAGAATGGAATCCACCCCAACTCGCTCTCTTGGTCAAAATCTAGGGATCAAGGGTATGTCCATGTAAGCTACCTTCGTTCACTTGAAGATGTGGAACACACTTTAAAACTGTGATGGGGATACCCCGCAGGAAACAAGGGAAGGGATGTTTGTGAGTGTGTCTTTAAAAGTGGAGTCCCACAGGTTGTAGGGTGGCAGTAAATGTGCTTTAATACTCTTCCTACATCACAAATAAACAGTGCTAAAACATGTATTCATATAGACCTTTCCGTGGTGGTTCAGTGGTTAGCACTGTCGCCTCACAGCAAGAAGGTCACTGGTTCGAGTCCCGGCTGGGTCAGTTGACGTTTCTGTGTGTAGTCTGCATGTTCTCCCAGTGTTTGTGTGAGTTTCCTCTGGGTGCTCCGGTTTCCCCCACAATCCAAAGACATGTCTATAGGTGAACTGAAGAAACTTAATTGGCCATAGTGTGTGAATGTAAGAGTATATGGGTGTTTCCCATTGCTGAGTTGTGGCTGGAAGGGCATCCGCTGCGTAAAACATACAGTATGCTGGATAAGTTGGTGGTTCATTCCGCTGTGGCAACCCCTGATAAAAAAGGGACTAAGCTAAAGGAAAATCAAATGAAGTCAAATAGAGCTTTCCAACCATATATAGTTTGTCATGATTAGATTGGGATTTAATTGCAAAAAAAGGATCTAAACTTAATATATTTATAGATGTATTTAAACAAGGTGGCAGGACGGTGACAGTAAAGGGACAGTCCGCACAAAAATGAAATTTACTCACCATTCACTCACACTCAAGTTGTTTTAAACCTTTATGGCTTTCTATCTTCTGATGAACACTATTCATTCATTCATTTTCTTTTTGACTTAGTCCCTTTATTCATCAGGGGTCGCCACAGCAGAATAAACCACCAACTTATCCAGCATATGTTTTACACAGTGTTAGTTTATTCAGTTCATCTATATCGGGGAGAACATGCAAACTCCACACAGAAATGACCCAGCTGAGGCTCGAAGCAGGGACCTTCTTGCTGTGATGCGACAGCGCTACCCGCTAGTTAGTTGGTTTCAGTTTTGGTTGACGCTGAGATGAAACATGAGCGTTGCATATATGTGAGCGCACAGTAAGGTGTTAATCTATCGTGTGCTCGTGTCTTGCGTCTATTTGTGTTGTCCAAGCATGTGGCCATGTGTTTACGTTGTGGCCGCGTGCTTCAGTCTTGTCCTGTTATTGTGATCGCGTGGTTAATGAGTTCTTTCATTGGCTACGTGTTCTAATCTTGTTTTATGTGAGCACATGGCTTGTGTTGTTTCTGTGTCATGTGCTCTCCCGTCTATTGTCTAATCCCGCCCACCTTATTAACCCATTATTAGTTAATTATGTTCATCTGTTTGTGTGTTAATTTACTACAGTTTATAATCCCCTCATTTCCGCTGTCCTGTGCCAATTCGTCTTTGTGTGTCACTGTATGTCATCGTTCATAGCCTTGTCTTGTTGCCTTGTTCCAGTCCTGATCCCTGCCCGCCTCTCCATCCTAGTTTGTTTTGATTGTTTATTTGTTTTATTAGTGTTTTCCCCCTCGGGGTTGTTTATTTTGCCTTTTATTTTATTTCATTATAAATAAATACTAATTTACTCTGCATTTGGGTCCTCGCTCCTTTTTCCCCAACCCCGATCGTGACAGATTGGGTTGTTTTTGGTGACATTTTCCTTTTGGAGTCATTAAAGTCATGCTTCTGAACTCTAATGGCGACATTATAGAAATAATTGAATAATGCAAATGTTTATGGCACGGTTGGAGTTGAGTATTTTTCATGCTGATCCAATACTGAGAGCCAGCTTTGATTTCCTGAAGCGCAGCAGCATAACCGCATGCATGATGAAAATGTGCATTATTCAACAGCCGAAACACACAACGAGCATGCAATTTGCAAATCTGCACATGCAGGAGAGGTTTGAGAACAATAACAACAACAGCTTCAGCGTTTGCTGTGCGGACTTATTCTGAAAGAACAAAATACTGTGTGATTTCATCATCCTGTTCTTGCATTTTCACTGATTTCAAAAGCTCAGACGGGATTGGATCTTCAAGGGACTGCAGAAATCCATTTGAAGCACATCCTCGTCTCAAAAACCTGTCCTGTAGCTGGAAAAAAGAAACAGACTTCAACGACGAACCCACATTTAGACAGCGATTAGCTTTTCTCTGAGAACAGTTTAATAAAAAATTTAGGCACGAGTGACTCAGAGGGAAAGAAGAAGCCAGAATAAGAGAACTCAGCATATGTCATTGTCCACCAGGAGTTTTTTCTTTTCTCGAATTGCTCACAGGCCGTGCTGAAACAGGCCACTTTTTTCATTTTAAAAGAAGTTATTTATGAACATTCTACATGTTTTCCAGCACATTAAAGAGCACATGTTGGTTTTTGTGAATTGTGGGGACATTACAGTTGAAGTCAGAATTATTAGCCCCCCTGTTTGTTTTATTCCTCAATTTCTGTTTAATGGAGAGACGATTTTTTTCAACACATTTCTAAACATATTAATTTTAATAACTCGTTTTTAATAACTGATTTATTTTATCTTTGCCATGATGACAGTAAATAATATTTGACTAGATGTTTATCAAGACACTTCTATACAGCTTAAAGTGACATTTAAAGGCTTAACTAGGTTAATTAGGGTAACTAGGCAGGTTAGGGTACTTAGGCAAGTTATTGTATAATGATGGTTTGTTCTGTAGACTATCGAAAAAAAAATTGCTTAATAATTTTGACCTTAAAATGGCTTTCAAAAAATTAAAAATTGCTTTTATTCTAGCCAAAATAAAACAAATAAGACTTTTTCCAGTAGAAAATTTTTTTATCAGACATACTGTGAAAACTTCTTTGCTCTGTTAAACATCATTTAAGAAATATTTAGAAAAGAAAAACAAATTTAAAGGGGGACTAATAATTCTTACTTCAACTGTAGGTTTCCATTGTATTTATACTGTACAAACTGTATTTTGTATTGTCCTAACCCCACCCTACCCTTAAACCCAACCTTCACAAGAAAGTGTGGACAGTTTTATTTTCTTAAAACTCATTCTGTGTGATTTAAACGATGGATGGATGAATGGATGGAGATAGATAGATAGATAGATAGATAGATAGATAGATAGATAGATAGATAGATAGATAGATAGATGATAGATAGATAGATAGATAGATAGATAGATAGATAGATAGATAGATAGATAGATAGATAGATTTAACAGTAAAATACTGGCAGCAGGGTTTCCAGCAGTGAACCGTAATCCTACAATGCATCTCTTCATTGATATGAAGTCATTTTCTTAATAAGAAGCCAAAAAAGACTCAGGTTTGGTAGAATGGCCCTAATATTGGTTTATTTATTTATATATTTGAAGGAGACAGACATCATTCAGAGGCCTGAGATGATCTGGTGTCTGCAGGTCTGTGAATCGTCTGTCTTTAGCCGTGAAATGATCTTCAGATGGACCGCAGTGGTAAAGCGGGTCACATCATATACATGTCCTGTAAACTTCATTCACATGCTCTCACCTGTGCTGAGGTAAAACACAGCACGATCCATCACCTGAATCCGCCTGACATGCAGATGCAGCCCCGTTTCTGCAGGGGTGACGGAGTCCAAACTAACAGAACAGACTTTACAATCCCAGACAACGGGGTTTCAGGTTTCACGAAGGCCTTTGAGATATCCTATTCCTCATTCAGCATGTCATTTTGAAAAGTTCGTAAAACCCCTCTCTGTATCTAAAGATCCCAATAATTCTCAGCAAGAGTACGCGATTTATGGGTTTACGCGGTTCACACTGGTTCTAGGTCAGTTTCCATTGTATGATTCATCGAGTCTCTTCATCCGAGGCCAGGAGAAGTTTCTCAAGAGCGAGATCCATCCATCCATCCAGCCCAAATGTATTCGATTTCCTGTTATTTAGGATCCTGTCATATTTATTAGCATCAAATCCACAGGCCAGAATACTGAGAAAAGCCTCTTGCAAAAACACATCAATATTCCTGACGACGTTAAGAAAGGATGCTAAATTTAGTTGGCCTAGAAGGCAAAACCTGCTTAAAGATTTGTGGTGAAGTTTAGCAGGAAAACAAGAAGGTATAAAACTTATTTTTCGAAGCATAAAGCTGTACTGTCAGCACTGGCATGTAAATGGAGACTCCTGAGGGCCGCTGTTCGAGCAGGACCCGGTCTTGAGTTTAATCTGCACCGTTTCTCCGTACGTCACATGTAGGAGCGAGAGATTTGTGTCTTTCGCCATGAACCGGGGTTATTAAATCCAAAAAATAAAACGTTTGTTACCTGATATAAACTGTAACAGTAGACTGCAGGGCCTAAATTGTACTTCTTCGCCAAACCCGTCAGTGGCCGGTGACATTAGACAATTCATCAGTACGTTTCATCAACCCTGAACGTTTTTTTTTTTGCAAAACCAGACAGTTTATACTACTACATTATTCATTCATCCATTCATTCATTTTCCTTCAGCTCAGTCCCTTATTTATCAGAGGTTGCCATAGCGGAATGAACCGCCAACTATTTTAGAATATGTTTTAACAACACAATCTCATGGTAATTCGAAACTTTTTGATTAAGTAGCTAATTCGTATGAATTCGTACAATCTTATTCGTACAATTTAGTACGATTTGCTCATCCCCCAATGAACGTTAGGTTTAGGGGTGGGGTTAGGTGCCACGCCTCCTTTTTAAAATTGTACAATTTCGTACGACTGAACTCAAATTCGTACAAATTAGCCACTAAACTAACAAAACGTAAAATACTTACGTTTTCTCGTGAGATCAGGCTGGTTTTACACACAACCCAATGCTGAAAAACACCCATACACACGTTTACACACATATACTATGGTCAATTTCAAGAGTTCACACTTAGATACTGTTTGACAACTTGTTAGCAAGTTAGCAGGTTTGGCATGCTGTCCCGGGAGAGAACCCTGAGCTCGAAGATAGTTGAGCCCAGGGCTCCCGCCAGGTCAATAAAGCATGTGAGGGGAGTACGAGGTCAGGTGTTCTCGAGAGCTCCTCTCGGCAAAAGAGGAAAGGAGGAGAAGGGGTGGATGGGGGTTTCTTCGGAAAACGAAGATAAGGGAGTAGATCTTAGCTAGGTTATTTATAGTGAGTTTGGAGCGATCCGATTGGCTAGCCAATGAGTGTAGATGAGTGGCCAGCTGCAGTCAATCATATCACGTGCTCCTCTCGAAATTAGTTTGTGAAACTTCATTTATTTGATCAAATTCCCATATAGAGCATGGATTTGGACTGTGGGGCAAAACGGAGCACCTGGAGGAAATCCACGCCAACATGGGGAGAACATGCAAACTCCGCACAGAAACACCAAATAGCCCAGCTGGGATTAAACCAGCGACTTTCTTGCTGTGAGGGCGACAGTGCTAACAGGCTCAGCTGAGGCACTGTGCCGCCACTACAATAACTTACCAGATTTACAATGTTTTTTTAACTTATTGCAGAACTTTTTTTTTTACATTAATTAGATGTGGTTTTGACAACAAGGTAGTTTACATGGATTTTAGTGAGGAAAAAATCTAGCGTAAATTCGTAATTTGAAATTGAAGCTTTCAGATTAAGCATTTATTACATTCTAATATTTTTGTGTCATTATTTTAGAGGTCAAAAATACATCGCTATGTGGATGTCAAATAGACATCAAAGTTTGGACATCAAATTGATTATAATTTTTTTGGACATGTTTTTGACATTATTTAGATGTTGTTTAGTCATCAAGGTAGTTTACCTGGATTTTAGGGAGACAAAATCCTGTGTAAATTCATAATTTGTAATGCAACTTTTCCTATATAACAATTATGGTGTCATTATTTTAGTGGTCAAAACTGCATCGATATGTAAATGTCAAATAGACATTAAAATTGACTTCAAATAGCTTAGAATTTTTGATGTTTTTTACGTTAATTAGATGTTGTTTTGACATCAAGGTAGTTTACAAGGATTTTATGAAAACAAAATCTAGTGTAAATTCATAATGTGGAATTAAAGATTTCAGATAAATACAACTTTTCTAATATAATAACAGTTTTGTGTCATTATTTTAGTGGTCAAAAGTGCATCAATATGTGGATGTCAAATGGACGTCAAAATTCACCAATAGATTCGAATTTTCAACACATTTTTTTTACATTAATTACTGTTTTGACATCAAGGTACTTTACATGGATTTTATGAAGACAAAATCCAGTGTAAATTCATTATGTGAAACAAAAGCTTTCAGATGAATTAAATATTTCTTATATTGTAAAACTTTTTGTGTCATTATTTTAATGGTCCAATCGATTTGTGGATGTCAAATAGACGTCAAATTTTGGACATTACATTGATTCTATTTTTTTTTATGTCATTTTTTCTATGTTTTCTATGTAATTAGATGTTGTTTAGACATCAAAGTAGTTTACATTAATTTTAAGAAGACAATATCTAGTGTAAATTCATCATCTGGAATCAAAACTTTCAGATAAATGCAACTTTTCCTTTATTATAACATTTATGGTGTCATTATTTTAGTGCTCAAAAGTACATCGCTTTGTGAATTTCAAATAGACGTCAAAATTTGCACATCAAATTGATGAGAATTTTAGATGTTGTTTAGTCATCAAGGTAGTTTACCTGGATTTTAGGGAGACAAAATCCTGTGTAAATTCGTAATTGGTAATGCAACTTTTCCTATATAACAATTATGGCGTCATTATTTTAGTGGTCAAAACTGCATCGATTTGTGAATGTCAAATAGTTATTAAAATTGACATCAAATAGATTCGAATTTTTTGACTTTTTGACAATTATTAGATGTAGTTTTGACATCAAGGTAGTTTACATGGATCTTAGAAAGACAAAATCATTGTAACTTTGTAATTTGAAGCTTTAAGATAAATATCAATAAAAAAAAATTCATAAAATTATTCATAAGCGGTCAGACAAGCATCAATTTGTGGATGTCAAATAGACGTCAAAGATTTGGACATCAAATCGATTCTAATATTTTGACACTTCTTTTTTGACGTCATATCAATTTGATGTATAATTCTGACATCAAGGTGCCCACTGGGAAGGCTTTAGGGTTTGTAACTCTATTGCTCAGTCATGTCCCATCCCGGCAGGCACGTGTGGGACAGTCTTGGCTCATTCATTGAGAGGACAAAAGCCTCTTTCACCCTGCGCGAGCACACAGCTCCATTAGCAATGCATTCCTGTTCAGATGGGGTCAAATTCCTTCTGCTCCGGCTAATGGCTCCGGGAGACACGGACAGAGAAAGGCTACTGATGTCATAATGAGTGCGACTGAAGCCTGAGAGCTTGATCAGAGCCTCCATGATCTGAAAATGTCTCCGTTCTTTGGGTTTCAGGCTTTTAGTGAGCCGTAATGTGCTCTTTTATGTCCCGTCTCTCGTACATTATGTAGGATTACAGAGAGAGGGAACGCTCCGTAGATACAGCAGCTTCTCTGAGGAGCCAGAAAACTCCCCTCTAGTCCAAAATCATGGCCTGTGGTTCTTGAGCAGCTTACACTCTAAAAATGCTGGGTTGTTGTAACCCATCATTGGGTTCAATATGGACAAACCAAAATATTGGGTTGAAAAGTAAAATCGAAATGTATCATTTATTTTGCTGGAGCACATTGTTACAGCCCGATAACAATAAGTATAAAGCTAAATTAGACTTACGATAAGGATCGGTTTGTTTTTAGATTATGCCTTTAATTCTGCATTATTCCATGTGACCAGCAGGGGTCCTCAATGGGCCGCAACCATATCTCAACGTAGCCTAATGTTGAGCTCTAATCAACCTCTAATCAAACTGAATTTAGCAATTGTAGTCAGTTCTCCAGCATTCTCAAAGAAGGCAACACAAAGACACTGAAACTAGCACCAGATTCCTGAGATACTTGACTTTCATAACTTCCATGTATTTTTAATCATTATTATCATTAATATATTATTTAATCATCTCTCTTATTGTAGACCTGTGACCTGTTGGCGTGTAGTAACTTTTCCCTACGTGACAGCATGAGACATATTATGCTAATTTACACTATAAAAATGCTAATACATACTGAAAACATTCCAATAACTTATCCATCCATCAGTCTATCTATCTATCTATCTATCTATCTATCTATCTATCTATCTATCTATCTATCTATCTATCTATCTATCTATCTATCTATCTATCTATCTATCTATCTATCTATCTATCTATCTATCTTCACTTTTTCCACATTTGTTAATGTTGCAGCCTTATTCCAATTTTTTTTTTTGTGAACCGTTACACCCCTGATATATATATATATATATATATATATGAGCAATATCACTGTGCTGTATATCAGTGTTAATATACAACCATAGTACACTGCTGCGAGTGTGATATTGCGTTTATACAATAGTTCGACGCCACAATCTTGTACATAAAAGAAAAAATCAAACACATAGAGTGAAAAACCCTTTTGTATTAGGGACTACTTTCTTCCGTCATTAATTCACATCTGCAGCTGACGTCAGAACAGCAGAAACCGTTACCAACATCACTTTAGAGCTAGTATTTGAACGATTCTCTATAGTGTAATGTGAAGCAGAGCTTCTGGTGTGTGACCCCCTTAAGGTGATGACAAAACAGCAAATTTTGCTCACATTTTAAGAATTTTTGACACGTTTTTGACATTATTTAGATGTTGTGTAGTCATCAAGGTAGTTTACCTGGATTTTAGGGAGACAAAATCTTGTGTAAAGGCTGAACGTGACATGAAATGCCACCCATCTACAGAGATTTCTCACCAGACTGCTGTTGTGTTTGCGATACGGAGGGACAAGGCTGAATCCAGCTTCTTATTCTCAGCTTCTTATTGACTATCCAATCCACCTTAAAAACCATGAGGCTTCAGCTTTCAGCTTTTTATTCGTACTCAAGAGAACACACTGAGCAAGGGCTTATTATGCGGTTCTGGCGCCATCTTGACGTCAATCGTCTTTGGCCACCGACGAGCTCTCAGAAAATGTAAATATTAAATAGGCACTATTCTTGCAAATAAACTGTATAGTTGCAATTTAAACAACTACATTCTCGACTAAAAAAGCCTCAAAAGTATATATTTGTTGTCTAACCGAAGTAATATTTGTTGGCTGTATGTGGGCGGAGTAATACACAAAGTGTAAAGAGGCTGTACGGATGCTGATATTACTTAAATATATCACAGCTATCAGCCAATCAAATTCGAGATCCAGACAGAACTGTTTTGTGTGTGTGTATATATATATGTGTGTGTGTGTGTGTGTGTGTGTGTGTGTGTGTGTGTGTGTGTGTGTGTGTGTGTGTGTGTGTGTGTGTGTGTGTGTGTGTGTGTGTGTGTGTGTAAATATAAACAACATATTGAATGAAATAATAATAGTGTTTTTATTGTATTTTTGATCAAATGAAAGCAGTCTTGATGAGCACAAGCGTAACTTTTGAGCAGCGTTGTATAGTATGTATTGAGAGAACAGATGTACTGCAGAGCCACAGCTCATGTTTAAGGCACATTCATTCTGAGAGGAACTATTCCTTCACATTTATAACCGTTTGTCATGTCATATTTTTCAAGGACTGACATGAGAACTGTGGAGTGAGAAAAAACACGAGTGCAAGGCGGTGTCAGTGATTTCCTCCCCTCTGCAAAATCTGCTCCAGAAGTTTCTGGAAAAGAGAAAAGAAAGAAAAGCCTCTGGTCAGTTTTATTCCAAACGTTCATCATTTGTGGTCAGCGAGAGCTGGACAGACAGACTGTTTGTGTTGAAACACATCATAATTAATACTAGATGTCTGGGTCATTCCTTTGTCCCATAGAGAGTTTCAAAGAAAAATCATTGTAGTTTTAAGAAAGGGATTTAAGGTAGCATGAACTTTTGTTGTTGTTCATGTGAGTGTTGAAAGACTCAGTTTCTTTATATATTTATATTTTTATACATTATGTATATTTTTATGCATTTCTCAGTGAATGTAGACAGTTATTGATGGTGCATTTAAACAAAACCGTTTTATTATATTCATTAATATAAGAGTTTAGATAATTCATTTAAATCAGGGGTGTCCAAAGTCGGTCCTGGAGAGACAGTGTCCTGCTGACTTTAGTACTTGCTTCAACTCACCTGCCTGGAAGTTTCTAGTATGCCAAATTAGAGCTTGACTAGCTGGTTTAAGTGTGTTTGATTAGGGTTGGAGCTTAACTCTCCAGGACATCGGCCCTCCAGGACCGAGCGTGGACACCTATAATTTAAATAATTAAGAGATTTCAAGATAATAATAATAATAGTAAATGGCAAAATGACCAGTTGGCATTTCTGTGTGGAGTTTGCATGTTCTCCCTGTCTTGACGTGGGTTTCCTCCGGGTGCTTCGGTTTCCTCGACAGTCCAAACACATGCTCTATAGGGGAATTGAATAAACTAAATTGGCCATAGTGTATGTGCGTGAATGTGAGAGTGTGTGGGTGTTTCCCAATACTGGGTTGCAGCTGGAAGGGCATCTGCTGCATAAAACACATGCTGGAATAGTTGGTGGTTCATTCCGCTGTGGCAACCTCTGATACATAAAAGAACTAAGCCGAAGGAAAATGAATAAATGAATGAATAAATGAATAATAAAATAATAATAATAATACATAAGATAATTCATTTAAATTAAATAAAAAAATATACAATTTACATAATTTCAGCTACATTTGATATTTTTATGTTTGTCTTGCTTATTCCTGTTTATTAAAATGTACTTTATTTAATGTTTTCTCCAACATATTAATTTGGGTGTACTAATTTTAGGACTTTTTGATTATTTTCTGAACAAAATAATAATGACTTTATAAAACAATATGCTTCTATTCTTAGCTTTTATCCATTTGTCAGCAAAAAAAATAAATAAATAAAATAAAACGTTTCAATCCTCTTAAATAACAAATTTAGTGTAACAGCCTATTTATTTTCATAATAATAATAATATTAAGTAAAGGTCAGAATAAGTGTGTTGCTTTATTTTTACACAAATATATCCGTCATGCCTAATGTCAAATAATTCACTCATATTTGCATAAAACCTATTTAAACCAATCAAGCAGACACTTTACTTGCAGGGTGACATGATGGCTCAGTGGTGAGCACTGTCGCCTCACAGCAAGAAGGTAGTTCGAGTCCTGGCTTGGACAGTCGGTATTTCTGTGTAGAGTTTGCAAGTTCCCCCCATGTTGGCATGGGTTTCCTCCGGGTGCTCTGGTTTCAGTCCAAACACATGCGCTATAGGTGAATTAAATAAACTAAAATGGCCGTATAGTGTATGTGTGTGAATGAGTGTGTATGGGTATTTCCCAGTAGTGGGTTGCAGCTGGCAGGGCATCCACTATGTAAAACATAAACTGTAGCAGTTGGCAGTTCATTCAGCTGTGGTGACTCCTGATAAAGGAACTAAGCCAAAGGAAAATGAATGAATAATAAAATAATAATAATAAGCAAGATAATTCATTTAAATTACATTTTAAAAATACAATTTTAATAAATACATTTGATATTTTTATGTTTCTCTTGTTTTTTTCCAGTTTATTAAAATGTATTTAATTGAATATTTTCTCCAACATAATAACTTGGGTGTACTAATTTTAGGACTTTACAATTCTTTTCTGAACAAAATAATAATGACGATATGACTAGGCACGGGACCATAACCGTGTTCAAGATATATCGTGGTTTGGAAAAGTCAATGTTTTAAAACCATCAAAATTCTCTGCTATACAGTTCCTAAGGTATGAGTAAGATTTTTTTATTTACATTTTTTTTCTCCAGCAGAAAATAGCTCCAAAGATGCCGTTTTAAATTGTAAAAAAAAAAAAAATCCGTGTTTTTTTAAATAATAAAGTCAGCAGAATATAATAATCAATAATTTATTTGAATCGTTTAGCCTGACATGTTTACTGTTGGGCAGCACAGTAGCGCAGTGAGAAGCACAATCGCCTCACAGCAAGAAGGTTGCTGGTTCGAGCCTTGGCTAGGTCAGTTGGCATTTCTGTGTGGAGTTTGCATGTTCTCCCCGCGTTGGTATGGGTTTCCTCCGGGTGCTCCGGTTTCTCCCACAAGTCCAAAAGCATGCGGTACAGGTGTGAATCAAGGCCGTGATTTCATTTTCCAAGAGGGGATGTAAATGTCAATGTGATGTGTGTTGAAGAGATGCCAATATAAAACAAGTGAGAAACAGAGGAGAACAGGGGAATGATGTCCAGACTCATGACAGACACACATACTGTATGCTGGATGGCAATGTTCTGACTGTGTGTATGTGTGTGTGTGTGTGTGTGTGTGTTTTATCATGTGCATGTGTTGTGGTATCATTAGCAGTGGACGGGTGTTCATTCCTGTGAACAATGGCTCCATACACACAACACAATGAAGCTCTTTATAAAACACTGCTAACCAGAGAGCATAACACACACACGCACAAACACACACACACACACGCACACTCTTATTTGCCTTTCACTTGCACAATATACACACTCATCGCCGTTATCACACTATCATGCATGAATGTTATTTTTTTAAGTACCTAATCATGGCAGAGCATCAAATATAAAAATATATGTATAATTATTAAGTTAAGAATTGGGTATTAAAATATAACTAACTATTACTGTGATCAAAGTTTATGATGAAGCTGTACAAGTGCATGAGAATATGTTAGAAAGAATCAAGGCTGTTTCAGACAGTCTATGGTGGTGATTTTTTGATTTTTGACTATTATGCATTGATATTCGATTCTGTAGCGACATCTGGTGGTTTAAACATGTAAATGCGTAAATTTGTGATGTAGGAGCTAAAACTAATTTTTTTGAGACTTTTAGACATTGAGGTATTTTAAGTTTCTGCGACATATATATTGCAATATATATACAATGTCATCAAATTAATTAAATAGCCCTATTTAGAAACAATATATTCATTTTCAATCGATTACCAGGTAAATCGGGAAATATTTAAAAAAGAAAAAAATTCAAAGGGGGGCTAATAATGACTTCAGCTGTGTGTGTGTGTGTGTGTGTGTGTGTGTGTGTGTGTGTGTGTGTGTGTGTGTGTGTGTGTGTGTGTGTGTGTGTGTGTATAGATAAAGTCTGAATTATTCACTTAAATTGTTTTTATATTTCCCAAATGATGTTTAACAGAGCAAGGAAATTTTCATAGTGTGTCTGATAATATTTTTTCTTCTGGAGAAAATATTATTTGTTTTATTTCAGCTAGAATAAAAACAGTACATTTTTTAAAAAACGATTTTAAGATCAAAATTATTAGCCCCTTTAAACTATTTTTTTTTTTTTTTTTTAGATAGTCTACACAACAAACCATCGTTATACAATAACTTGCCTATAATTACCCTAACTTGCCTGATTAACCTGATTACCCTAGTTACGCCTTTAAATGTCACTTTAAGCTGTATTGAAGTGTCTTGAAGAATATCTAGTCAAACATTATTTACTGTCATCATGACAAAGATAAAATAAAACAGTGATTAGACATGAGTTATTAAAACTGTTATGTTTAGAAATGTGTTGAAAAAAATCTCTGTTAAACAGAAATTTGGAAAAAAAATAAACAGGGGGCTAATAATTCTGACTTTATATAATCTAACTGTATATAATCTTAACTCAACATTGCAGATCTGCGATGTGACTATTGCAGATATACACATTGCGATATCGATATTTAATATCTTATTAAAACTGCATGTTGGATTCTCAACTTTGTTGTCAACCTGACTTCCTTAGTTTCATTAACAATAAATTTGCATTAAAATTGACAATGAATTTATTATTTGGGGCTTTCTAACATTTTTTTTAAGCATATAAACTTTTCTTGGCAACTACGCTAACTTCTGTAAGGTATAGTCATATTTCTTAATTTAAATAAAAGTAAAATTACACAGACGACACTCTAATGGATAAAAAGATGTTTTACAAATACTTTGACTCAAATCTCTGACAGTTAAATCTCAATGGACTAAAATTTCACTTCACTTGACTAACTTCCCTAACTCGTCTAGTTAACCTAGATAAGCCTTTAAGGCCGTATTTACAGAGAGGGTGCTCGCTGCAAAGCCATTTGAGCAGAGCTGAGCTCCAGCGAGGGGGAGCATGAGCTCTCGTTCTGCCTCCTGTAAGCTGTTTTAATGCGTACACCAACCCCACCCCTAACCCTACCCCCAGTGACATCACTCGTAGAAGAAGTGCAAAAAAGGTGGCGCTCAAGCTCAAGCTCCCCCTCGCTGGAGCTCAGCTCGCCCAAATGGCTCTGCAGCGAGCACCACTTGTATTTACATGGCACTGTTCAAGTGACTCAATTACGATCATTTTCCCCCATGTGGCACAGATCGGATATGGCCCATGTAAGTGTAAGCAGGAACAAATCACATGGATTCCGATTTACTCAAATCACATTCAGGCCTTGTTCATATGTGGAAATGTATCCGTTCTGAATCGACTCTGTGCCCTTGCTTCTGCAGTGTAAGCATGTAGATCGGATTTTCACCTGTCAATGCGAGTCGCAAGTCATTAAAAACCGTAGCGAATGACGTCAAGTCTGACACTTTTCAGAACAGACTTCAGCAGAGTCCCAAACCTTAAATCTCATACACGAGGACTTAAACAGCTTTTACATTGTCATATAGCACAGACATTTAAGCATGTTAACGAGCGAGAGAGCACAATGTCCACCACGTAACCAATATAAACCAATATAAAACTAGTGCATAAATCATGCCATGGAGATTACATTAAGATGTCTAAAGGTTTAAAAAAAAAAAAGCCTATATATCAAAAGAAGATGGACAAATGAGAACATTTCTGTCATAAACTAAAGTAAAACAGCTTGTGAAAAGCTAAACACAGATTACATACAGGAATAGAGAAAAGAGCACTCTTTAATTATCAGCTAATCAGCGCCTACTCTGTTTTTCCTGGTCATTGTGCCTTTGCTGTGTGCTGTGTAAATGCAGACGATCAGATACGAGTCACTTTTAAAAGATGATGTAAGCAGGTCAGAAAAAACATCGGATACAGTCACAAAATCAGAATTGACCATCAAGATCTGCAGTGTAAATGCAGCATAAATGTCACTTGAAGCTGTATAGAAGAGTCTTGAAAAATATCTAGTCAAATATTATTCACGGTCATCATGGCAAAGATAAAATAAATCAGTTATTAGAAATAAGTTATTAAAACTATTATGTTTACAAATCTTCTTTACGTTAAACAGAAATTAGGGGAAACCAGGGGCGGACTGGCCATCTGGCAATTCTGGCAAATGCCAGAAGGGCCGGACCATTTTTTTAAATGTGGGCCGGTCAGCTATTTTTTATTTTTTTCATATGTATTGTTTTTTAAATGTAGGCAGCTTTTATCTCGTGCGAGATGTGAATATTATGAAGATGATGGTGATAATAGTAAGAATAATAGTAAATGTTAGGCATTGGCCCAATCAGCAACAACCGGCTGGTTTCGAGATGGGCCGACCCAATCTGAGGTTACGCAGACATAATCAAAATTTGGCAAGAATGTCAAACAAACAGTAACTGCAACACAAGCTAATTCAATTCAATTCAATTCAGCTTTATTTGTATAGCGCTTTTACAATGTAGATTGTGTCAAAGCAGCTTCACATAAATGGTCATAGTAACTGGAACAGTGTGGTTCAGTAACTGGAACAGTGTGGTTCAGGTTTTAGTGTTTAAGTTCAGTTCAGTTCAGTTTAGCTCAGTTCAGTGTGATTTAATCATTACTGAGAGTTCAAACACTGAAGAGCAAATTCATCGATGCGTAGCTCTACCAATCCTGAACCATGCGAGGCAGTGGCGACAGCGGAGAGGGAAAAAAAACTTCACCTGATGGGAGTGAAGAAAAAAAACCTTGAGAGAACCAGACTCAGTTGGGCACGACCATTTTAATTTCTCCGCTAATGTCAGAGATGGACCTTAAAAAGGTAAAGGCAGTCAAGTCAGACATTGCCAATTACATAAAATTAACTGAACTAGTCTCGAAAGGGGGCAGTGCAGTGGCGCAGTTGGTAGTGCTGTCGTCTCACAGCAAGAAAGTCGCTGGTTTGAGCCTCATCTGGGTCAGTTGGTGTTTCTGTGTGGAGTTTGCATGTTCGCGTGGATTTCCTTCTGTTTTCCTTCACAAGTCCAAACACATGCTATAGGTGAATTGGGTAGGCCAATTGGGAATTGGGTAACCCAGTAATGGGTTGCAGCTTTGAGGGCATCCGCTGTATAAAACATATGCTGGATAAGTTGGCGATTCCCAGATTAATAAAGGGACTAAGCCGAAAAGAAAATGAATGACATGATTGCACATATAAATGGGTTGCTTTTGTTTCAGTCACATACATTAAATGTTTAAATATCTCTTGGATAAGGTACTGCTTATATAATTTTACCATCTATACACCAATATAAGTAGTGAATGTGCGTGTCCGTGGGTGGGGCTGTGTCGGTGTGGTAATGTGGGCTGGTGTGGCTACAATGCCAGGGCTGATTTTTAGTCCCAGTCCGCCCCTGGGGGAAACATATACAGGGGGCTAATAATTCAGGAGGGCTAATAATTCTGACTTCAACTGTACAGGTTTTCTGATGAAAAAAAGTGTAGATTTTCACTCCATTCATCATTCAAGAAGCCCTCTATATTTAGAGATGTTTGGGAACAAAATGCATTGGCCAAAATCAATTCTTACTGCTTAAGGGCCGGAACGAGTTTAGAGAAGGCGTCCTCCCGTGGTCCGATTGAATTAGGGGAATTTTGTTAAGATAACCGAACACCTCGCCACGCCGTATTGGAAAAGCTTCACTTTTAGGATTAATGTGGAGAATTAATCTAATTTGTTGAACCAGTTAACGGCGACTCAAAAATCCAATCCCACACACAGAGGGAGAGAGAGAGAGAGCACAATAATGATTATCGATGGACTTCACAGCTGATCTGAGATCAGCCCTCACCACTAACTCTAATGAACTATATATTGGTATAAACACCTTTTTGAAGAGCTCTGCCCGCAGTCTGTTGGTCCGAGATACCAATTTTCGTTTCTCCTCTTCTTTTTTCCTCTTTTCCTCCTCTCTCCTCTTCTTCACTTCAGGGAGCTGGTTATAACTCCTGTCAAACAAACAAAGTCATGTCAGACAAACTAGATGCAATTTGTTGGCATGTTCTGGGTTTTTGCTCGGATGCTGTATGTGGTAGCTGGGATTGTTGGGTGAGCTCTGTACGGTTGCATGGAGGTTTTTAGGGTATTATAAGGGGTTGCTAGTGTGTAATATAGTTTTTCTGGGTTGGCGAGGTATTTAAGCAGGTTCCTATGGTGTTATTGGTGTAAGTAGAGTGTTGCAGTGTTGCTAGGGTGCTGTTGGGGCATTCTAGATGGTTCCTAGGGTGTTTAGGTGGTTGTCAGAATACAATAGCTGTGTTCTAGGTGGTTGCTAGGGTAGTAAATTATTTCTCAGGTGTTGAGGCAGGTTGCTAGGGTGGTAACAAGTTGTTGGGGGTATTTAGACAGATTGCTAAGAAGGTATTAGGGTAAGTAGAAAGTTAAGGTGTTGTTGTTTATTGGTGGTTGATAGGGTATTATAATGGTTTTCTGGCTGGTTGCTAGGATGGTAACAGGTTGTTGGGGTATTTAAGCGGACTGATAGGGTGTTATTAGGGTAAGTAGTTTTCAGATGTTGCTGTGGTGTTGTTGGGGCATTCTGGGTGGTTGCTAGGGTGTTTGGGTTGTTTTCAGAATATATTAACATTGTTCTTGTTGGTTGTTAGGGTGTTTGAGGGTGGTTGCTAGTGTAATAATGTAATGTTCAGGTGTTGAGGCAGGTTGCTATGGTGTTATTAGGGTAAGTAGAATGTTCAGGTGTTCCTGGGGTGTTGTTGGGGTACTTTAGGTGGTTGCTAGGGTGTTGAGAGTGATTGTCAGAATATTTTAAGGGTGTTCCTGGTGGTTGCTAGGGTGTTTGAGAGTGGTTGCTAGGGTGGTAAAGTATTGTTCAGGTGTTGAGGCAGGTTGCTAAGGTGTTATTAGGGTAAGTAGAGTGTTTGGGTGTTGCTAAGAGTATTATTGGGGCATTGTGGGTGGTTGCTAGGGTGTTTAGGATGATTGTCAGAATAATTTAAGGGTGTTCTTGGTGGTTGCTAGGGTGTGTAAGAGTGGTTGCTACGTTAGGAAAGTATTGTTCAGGTGTTGAGGCAGGTTGCTAGGGTGTTATTAAGGTAAGTAGAGTGTTCAGGTGTTGCTGGGGTGTTGGGGTATTCTGGGTGGTTGCTAGGGTGTTTGGGGGTTTTCAGAAATTACTAACGCTGTTCTTGTTGATTGCTAGGGTGTTTACGGGTGGTTGTTAGTGTAGTAAAGTATTGTTCATGTGTTGAGGAAGGTTACTGTGATGTTATTAGGGTAAGTAGAGAGTTAGGGTGTTGCTGCGGTGTTGTTAGGGCATTCTGAGTGGTTGCTAGGGTGTTTGTCAGAATATTATAATGCTGTTCTTGGTGGTTGCTAGGGTGATTTATGGGTGGTTGCTAGGGTGGTAAAACATTGCTCAGGTGTTGAGGCAGGTTGCTAGAGTGTTATTAGGGTAAGTAGAGTGTTAGGGTGTGGTTGGGGCATTATGGGTGGTTGCTAGGGTGTTTGGGTGGTTTTCAGAAAAATATTAAAGCTGTTCTTGTGGATTGCTAGGGTGCTTTGAGTTGTTGACATAATATATTAATGGTGTTCTTGGTGGTTGCTAGGGTGTTTGAGAGTGGTTGCTAAGGTAGGAAAGTATTATTCAGGTGTTGAGGCAGGTTGCTAGGGTGTCACTGGGGTAAGTATGGTGTTTGGGTGTTGCTGGGGCATTCTGGGTGGTTGCTTGGGTGTTTGGGTGATTGTCAAAATATATTAATGATGTCCTTGGTGGTTTCTATGGTATTTTATGGGTGGTTGCTAGGGTGTTAAAGTATTGTTCAGGTGTTGAGGCAGGTTGCTAGGGTGTTATCAGGGTATGTAGAGTGTTAAGGTGTTGCTTGGGTGTTAGAGCATTATTGGTGATTGATAAGGTATAATAATGGTGTTCTGGCAGGTTGTTAGGATGGTAAAAGGTTTTTGGGGTATTTAAGCAGATCAAGCCTTACTTTAAAAGAAATAACTGTCTTATTCATGTTGATCTATTTTCATCACACTATATCAGAGTTAAGAAATAAACGGTGCGTATTTACACTGTTATCTGACATAACTGTCCGTGTTATTCAGTCACACACCATATCCACAGCCTAAATCAAACTTCTGAACATGGCCACTCATTCGTGCAGAATCCATCCAGCCGTGCATCAGGGAGGTTTAATTCTGAATCACAGTGAGACCAGATCTAATCGGATGAGCTTTTATTCAGCGGCAAGAAAACAAACAAGCTGTGAAAAGCACAATCAGGGCGGCAAAACCCTGCAGCCGCACACACACACACACACAAAACACCTTAAAATCAGATAGAACTGATACACCTGTGAGTGTGTGTGTGTGTGTGTGTGTGTGTGTGTGTGTGTGTGTGTGTGTGTGTTAAAAAGTAATAAAGCAGAATAGGTGTTTATCAAAACAAGAGCTGGCATGCTCTTTTTTTTTTACCTCCTGGACCGCATCTGTGGCCCCTTTTCCATGATGCTTCTGTCTTTAGATTTCAAAAGGCTTTCTGCAGAACAACACACACACACACACACACACACACACACACACACACACACACACATTTGTTTTTGTGAAAAGTGGGGACATTACCTAGGTTTCCATTCATTTTATACTGTCCAAACTGTATATTGTATTGCCCTCACCCCACCCCTGAACCCAACCATCACAGGAGACGGTGTGCAGCTTTACTCTCTGATTAAACTCATTCTGTGTGATTTATAAGCATTTTGAGAAATGAGGACGTCACCAATGTCCTCATATTTCACCTCCTTTTTGTAATACCTGTGTCATACCCATGTCATTATGCAGATTTGTGTCCTGATATGTCACAAAAACACGTACACACACACGCACACACACACGCACACGCACACGCACACACACACACACACACACACACACACACACAGACACACACACACAGACACACACACACAGACACACACACACAGACACACACACACACAAACAAACAAACAAACAAACAAACAAACAAACAAACAAACAAACAAACAGACACAAAATGAGGTTTCTGCAGTACTCAATCTTAAAAAAGTCACACGGAAGAACCAGCAGCATCTGATTAATTATTGACTGTTTAAGAAATCAGAAAATAAATCAACAGGCCAGTTTTAATTATTATTATCAGCTCATTTTAAAACAATATCACAAACAGCATGCCAAAACCGTCCAATAAATAATAGTTATACTCTAATGAAAAAGCTGGGTTGTTATAATATATTGGGTCAAAAATTGGCAAACAAAAGCATTAGGTCAATAATTTTACTTAAAAAATATTACCTTAAATTTAATTGACATAAAATAAGCCAGTCTTGGGTTTGTTCATATTTGACCTAATGTTGGGTTACTACAACTCAGCTTTTTATAAGAATATTCATTATGGTGGTTTGAGAACAACATACTGTTATATCACATAAACATCTTCTTCTTCTTCTTCTTTGTTACATGATTGGTCAATTTAATACTTAGTTAATTTAACCTTCCTGTTGTGTTCGGGTCAAATCTGACAGATTTACAGCTTTACAAGTTTTGCATATGATTGCCTCAAGGCCTTACAATATCCTTCAAATTATGCATTTGAACAATTAAACGTTATGATCACCTCTTTCATTGAATTTTGATTGTTTTAGTCCACCTGGTTACACCTGTGGGGTCAAAAGTGACCACCATAGGAAATGAGTGGGTATCCGAACTATATTCATCCTTCAGACAGAAAACTATTTGTAGACACTATGTGTATTTTCACTGCAGTTATTTTATGTCATGTCATGTAATTTTCCTACGCTTATCCTGGGCCGGGGAGAGTCTTAGGAGAGAAGTCTAGACTTCCCTCTCCCCAAACACTTCATCCAGCTCCTTTGGGGGGATCCTGAGGCGTTCCCAGGCCAGCCGAGAGACATAGTCCATCCAGCATGTCCTGGGTCTTCCCTGAGGCCTTCTACTGGTGGGACATGACGGGAACACCTCCCTAGGTAGGCGTCCAGGAGGTATCCGAAACAGATGCCCGAGCTACCTCAGCTGACTTCTCTTGATGTGGAGGAGCAGCGGCTCTACTCCGAGCTTCTCCAGAGCTCCTGACAGAGTGACAGAGCTCCTTACCCGATCCATAAGGGTTTGCCCTGCAACCCTGTGAAGGACACTCATTTCGGCCGCTTGTATCTGAGATCTTGTCGTTTTGGTCATGATCCAAATCTCATGACCATAGGTGAGAATAGGAACGTAGATTGACCGGTAAACCGAAAGCTTTGCCTTTCAGCTCAGCTCCTTCTTCTATCACAATGGACCGGTACATCAACGCAGTACTGCTGCCGCTGCACCAATCCGCCTGTCAGTCTCACGATCCATCCTTCCCTCTCTCGTGAACAAAACCCCAAGACACTTGAACTGGGGGAAGGACTTTCCTCCAACCTGGAGTTGGCAAAGCACCTTTTTCCGGTAGAGCACCATAACCTCGGACTTGGAGGTGCTGATTCAAACCACCCCAGTGCATGCTGAAGGTCCATGTCAGATGAAGCCAACAGAACAACATCATCTGCGAATAACAGAGATGAAATCCTGTGGTTCCCGAACCGGACCTCCTCCAGCCCAAGGCTGCGCTTTAAAATTCTGTCCATAAAAATTAAGAACAGAATTGGTGACAGGGGGCAGCCCTGCTGGAGTCCAACATAAACTATAAACAAGTCTGACTTACTGTCGGCAACACGAACCAAACTCCTACTCTGTTGATACAGGGACGAGACAGAGGACAGAGTCCCTCTGACCTTATACTCCCAGAGCACCCTCCACAGAATGCCACAGTCAAATGCCTTTTCCAAGTCCACAAAACACATATGGACTGGTTGGACATTCTCCCATGAACCCTTGAGTGAGGGCTGGTCCAGTGTACCACAGCCTGGATGAAAACCGTATTGTTCCTTCTGGATCCTAGGTTCAACCATTGGCTGGATCCTCCGCTCCAGTACCCTGGCGTAGACTTTCCCAGGGAGGTTAGGAGTGTGATCCCCATATAGTTAGAGCACACCCTCCGGTCCCCCTTCTTAAAAATGGGAACCACCACCCCAGTTGCCCAGTCTGGAGGAGTATATTTTAAGTTTAATTCTTTAAACTCATGTTAAACACTATTTTGAGCCATTGTTCACACTCACAGCTAAAGAATGCTGAATAAAAATTTGGTATTGAAATTTTTTTTGTGTGTTAATTTAATAGCAGGTTAAAACGGACCGGTCAACTTTGACCAGAACCACTAGAGTCAGTGGCAGGAGGTGAACACGAAAGGAGGGTGAATAATACATTCAGTTGTCCCATGCCTTCAGATTCTGTCATCAAGGCTTTTATTAATATGATTTAATCAAAATTACATATATATTGGATGTATTTGGGGGTGTTTTGGAGGTATATTAAGTTGTTAAAGAAATAGTTCACACAAAAACACTAATTCTGTCATCATTTACTTGTTTTAAACCTTTATGAGCCTTTCTCTTCTGTTAAACACAAAAGAAGATATTCTGAAGACAGCTGCAAACCTGTAACCATTGACTTTCACTGTATTTGTTTTTCCTACTATGGAAGTCAGTGGTTACAGGCAGGGTGCGAATTATACATTGACGGTTGGGGGGGAGGAGGGGTCAACTTTTTTCAGTAATATTATTTTGTGTAATACATGCTTTAGTGAATCAAATTAAATGAAATCTATTTTATTAATGCAACATATTTAATTTGTCCGTGTTTTGTGGGGTAAGTTGTATATTCTGGTCAACAATATCCTGTGATTAGCCATTTCAGAGGATACTGTAGGTCAAACAATACAAACAATGCATCTAATTTTGCTTTACTTTTAGGCTATATGTAGAAACAAACACTTATTTTCATGCGATTATGCATCCAAAAAAACATAATCCATTATAGGGGTGGTCAAATGTATATTTATTAGTGATATTAGTATTTAAGATGCAGATCAGAGCCAACTATTTCTTACTATTTAGTGGACTGACTCCCCATACGTGTACCCCCCATTTTCATGTCCTTCAGAGGAGAGCATTAACTGGGGGGGTCAGTCGCCCCTTATCCCCCCTGTAAATCGCACCCTGGTTACAGGTTTTCAGCATTCTTCAAAATCTCTTCTTTTTACGTTTAACAGAATTTAAAAAAAGACTTTAGGGTGAGTAAAAAGTAAGTAAATGAGATTTCTAGGGTGACTATCCCTTTAAAAATGCTTTGGATGGTTGCTAGGGGTGTTCTGTGTAGTTGCTAAAATAAAGCATGATATAATACTGCAGCTTCAGCATGTGTCCACATGGGGCCGATATTTCCTTTGTTTTCAATAACAGCCACGGATATTTTCCCTCCAGTGTTTTGACAAGCTCTGCTCTCATTTCCGAGGCTGATTTGATGAGCAGAATCTGTGTGAGCATTGAGGACATGAAACACTGTTGATCTGGTGTTACAGTGCCTATAGAAACCATCTGAAAATCTCTATCTTTACTCGCATTACACCCTGCTTTCAAAAGAGCTTCGGGAGAAAGTTTTAAAAATCCAAACAATACGAACATAACAATACAACAAAGCAAAAAAATCAGAAAAATTTGTTAAGTGTAATACCAGTGGAATGACAGAGGGAGAAAGTACTCAACTACTGAAAGACATTTAATACTTAATTTAAAAGGCTTTTTTGGTGATGGCAGCTTAAAGACGCCTCTCATATGGGGAATAAAGTCACATGCATTGCTCAGGTGTGAGTTTTTCACAGACTTCAACAGTTTGCAAAATCTTGATGGTTCTGTGGGTCTTGTCTATCAAATCTGTCCTTTATTTTGTATTTTGTATTGGATTCGAGTCAGGTGATTACACTGCAAGAAATCATTTTCTGACTTAGATTTTTTGTCTTGTTTCTAGTCCAAATATCGGAAAATTCCTAAATCAAGAAGAATTTTCTGGACAAGCAAAACACATTGTCTTGTTTTGAGAAATAATCTGCCAATGGGGTAAGCAAAATAATCTTACGTCAAAAGAAAAAACAAGATTATTTTGCTTACCCCATTGGCAGATTATTTTGCTTGTTTTAGGGAAAAACTCACTTAATTTTGGCATATTATTTCTCAAAACAAGACAATGTGTTTTGCTTGTCCAGAAAATTCTTCTTGATTTAGGAATTTTCAGATATTTAGACGAGAAACAAGACAAAAAAATCTAAACAAGAAAAGCATTTTTTGCAGTGTAGCTGGGCCATTCCACAGCTTGATTTTCTTTCTCTGAAAGCATTTGAGAGTTTCCTAGGCTGTGTTTGGGATCATTGTCTTGCTGAAATGTCCACCCTGGTTTCATCTTCATCCTCCTGCTAATGTAGATGTTGAACTGAAGCAGCTGATAATCATTAACACTGAAGAAGGGCAGAGAAGAACTACTGAGAGATTTCAGCTGCTGTCTGGGCTTTCACTGCCAAACTACACCTTCCTTTTTTCATGTATTCAATACTTTTTCCCTGCATCATTTGTTTTTATTGGACCTAACTTCATTTGTAAAATAGTTAGATTTATTGTCTTAGCATTTATGGATTCAGGGAAAATTCAGTCAGCAGCACCTTTAGAAATATGTTTTCTGAGAAAAATGATGACGTGTTCAATACATATTTGCTACTACTGGATATTTCCGTCAGTACAATCTCCTTCACCTCTGTCCTGCAGGATCTCTGCTTTCCGTCTCTCTTCACTCCTGCACTCCACCGCTTGAACCCTGGCCTGAGAACGCCGGATAAAACCAGGCCGCCTGAGAGCCAGAGCCTCCTGCACACACACATTACACATTCATTCAGTCTTCAGACTCATAATCAAGACGTCCAACATAACTAAATAATTGAGATTTTTATACATTCTGAAAAATGCAGGGTTATGCTTGGTTATTTTAAACCAAATCTGGTTGAAATAGGGACTATAACCCATATTTTACCCATTTGTTTTTTAAATAAACCAAGATTTCAAGAGTGTAAAAAAAAATCACCAATCTCAATTACTTCTCAATGAGCTACAGTACAAGGAGAGCAAATGAGAACTTTAAAATGATCTGTGTTTGTGACAACTGCACTCCAAATACCCTGTAAAAATGCTGCCTTCCGTAAAATTCCTTCATGTTCTCCCAACACAAGATATTAACTTAATTGTTTTAACAAATTTAACCTCTTAAACTCTGCTGCTATTTTGGGATTTGCGCCTGGATTTTGTCTTCCCGAATTTAAAAGCTTCCCAAATCCACATGCAGAAGTGTAAATGCAAAAATTTGGTATCATTTTAAAGAAAAGAATTTTCTTAAAACACTATTGAAAGCAGAGATGGGGGGGTCACATGACTTGACTCGAGTCGAGTCAGACTTAAGTCACAAAATTTAGGACTTGAGACTTGCTTGACAAATATCCAAAAAACACTCGACTTGACTTGGACTTGACACCCCTGACCTAGACCATGTACGTTTTGTTGAATTAACTCTGTAGATCTGTAATCTAAGTTAGTAGAGTCTTACAGTTTAATTTCTAAATAAACCTCAAAATAAATCTTAATTTAAAATAGAAATAATAATCTTAATTTAAAAGAGAAAATTAGGTTATTTTGCTCACCCCATTGGCAGATTATTCAGCATGTGTTAAAGAAAAACTCACTTAATTTTGGCATATTATTTCTTAAAACAATACAATATTTTTTGTTTGTCTAGAAAATGCTTCTTGATTTAAGAAATTTGAGATATTTGAACTAGAAACAAGACAAAATCTAAGTAAGAAAAGTATTTTTTTGCAGTGTTGTCGCAGTGTAGGAGCAGAAGAGTAACTCACACTGAGAGAAAGTCCTTCAGGAGCAACATTTCCAGTCTCAAACGGGACAAACTGCACACATGATGCTGCTGGAGGAGTTTTCTTCTTTCTGTCGTTATCAGAGACCTCATCTTTCAGCTCTCTGTGTTCATTATTCCCTCTGTCCTCTAGTAGCACACAGATTTATGCATAGTTAGTGTGATGCCTAAAAAGGAAAGCGGCATTTAATTCAGCATCAGAACTGTCATCATGAAACCTAATAAGCAGGGCAGAATCTTACCTATCAGTTATGTTTCCTATCAGGAACTCTTCTTTACGATGCAAAAAAAGTTTTTCATGTACCTCATCATACCTGTCAACCCTCCCATTTTTCCTGGGATTCTCCCGTATTTTACAGTTCTATCCCGCTATCATCCTGTAAAAGTATTTTCCCGTATTTCTCCCGTATTTTCAGTCTTTCTCTGAAGGAAGGCAAATAAACATTAAAGAGCCGGGCCTCCCTATATGCAACCCATACCGCCGAACCACCAGGGGCCGCCCCTTGCTCCTTAATGCGAGTCTGTTCAGTGCTTTCGCTTTGTTTAGGCATGAAAACACTTTTAAATAAATATAAAAATGGCGCGATTCCCTTCGTTTTCATTACAGATGCCGTCTCTCCTTCATATGCAATTCCTTAAAACAGTCATGTAGCGATGCGTGACTGTCAGCTGATGCGCTCCATAGTGTTGAATAGAGGCTGTTTCCCTAACAGATTCTGTACACACAATTTAAAGCAGAGTGAAACTCTGGGTTTTGGGTGCATGTTTAAACAGACATATAGACATAATTAATAATAATAATAATAATAATAATAATAATAATATCAAAATATGTCGATCTTGGTGGATTTTTTTTTCCCCAAACACAACTAATTTTATCTGAAATGAGCATAAAAAGTTAGGAAAGCAGTCGAACGCTTTCCTTATAATGTTAGATGTGTGCATTTTTAAAGTGACACCTTTTATTTAATTTGATCAAATGAAAAAAATCTAAATAAATAAGAGATTCATTCGTTGCTCTTTAATTAGAATGTGTAAGTTAATCAGTGAAAAAACGGCTAATGAGATTTGACAGTTTGATTCTATTTTATTAAGCTGAACTGTTTGCTAACGCATTTGCTGCTAATGTATATATTTATTTTATTAATAATAATAATAAAACATATTACTGACCATTTAACTATTTATTTACAATGAAACAGCTCCAAATGAACATATTTAGTAATTTGGGGAATTTAAAGGGGGGGAGATCCCTTATTCAGTGTTGCCAACTTTGCCAATATATTTAGCGACTTTTCAGACCCCTTTAGCAGCAAATTTTCAAAAAAGCGCCCAGCGACAAATCTAGCAAATTTTTTGTGTTACTGGAGATTTTTAAAGACTCTCATGTGTAAGTACTGTACCGTCCCTACTCTTGTCAACAAGCTGCGAGTAATGCCACCGGCCCCTCCCATGTCTTAGAGCGCTGACAGGCGGCCCAGTCCTCGTACAGAGTCTCTCCCACTTGCAGCCAGAGAGCAGATCACCCCTCTGCGCGGCGTACCCATGGCAAATGATTTAGCACCGGCACTGGCAGTGTGAGGTATTTCCATTGTACAGTCAAAGCTCCCTGCTTCTCCTTTATTTTAACAATTTAATTTGACCATTTATTCTTTTCTTGTTCACAATCAGAGATATGTTAATGACCGTTTCAGAACTTGTCTGAGTTTATTACGCCTGGGTGATTACTGCAAATTCACTACACATCTATACTGATACACTTCATTCAAACAGCAATAAATTTAGTCAATTTAATAAATTGACATGCTTACATAAAGCGTAGTGCAAATGTGAATACTGCTTTATTAACCACAGACTGATGAACGAACAGAAACAGTAGAACGTGATGGCGTCAATAATATGCAAATTGACGTATGACATAATCTAGCAACTTTTAGCGACTTTCCAGGCAGAGCTTAGCGCCTTTTCATTGAAAATAGTTGGCAACAGTGCGCTTATTATAGTGGTGGGCATATCCCTTATTTTCACATCCCAATGTTGACAGGTATGTACCTCATGTACATGACATTAGTTTGATATTTCTTTTTATACCAGAAGAGAAAATTTGCTCTAAACTAAAAAACGAAAAATAACTCCCAATATTAATTCCCACTCGATAGTAAAATACATGTGCCCTAATAGTGTTTTTAGCAAAACGTGCCACACATCTCAAAAAATGTGTTTTAGGGTTTCATGACCCTTTAAAGTTTTAGTCTTGTTTCTAATATCTTAAAATATCTAGAAATTGATCAATCAATAAGCATTTCCTAGATCAGTGGTTCTCAAAGTGTGGGTCGGGACCCACTGAGGGGTCATGAGACTATGACAGGGGGTCGCTTGGGGATTTCCAAAATTAAAAAGGCATTTTGCTAAACTACTAGAATTACCATATTTTATCCATAACCTACAGAAGCAAAAAATCAACCCGGGCTTATTGCAAAAACGTAGCCCCGCAGACGTTTCTGGAGACCGCGAAATACGTCCCGGGAGGTACGTATTCGAGCAGTTTTTGTTTTCGCGAATCCGCTTTTTCGCGTCTCGGACGCCTCTCGGGAGCGCCTCGGACGCCTCTATGTTCTCGTGTGAAAAGCCGCTGTACAGCGGCCGTCCGTCTGACTGACTGGCTGAACAACTGAACGATCGACCGGACAGCCAATCGGCCGACCCAGCCGCTCTCCTCCTCCTTCCCTAAACCCAAGCGACGATTTGCAAAAGCCGTCCAGAAAAAAAAAGCAAAAGCCCTCGTCCGATTTTGACCATGTTTTCGGATCTCGCCCCGTCGCGAACTCGTTCGCTTTTATTTTTTTGGATTCTGTTTTTCTATTTTACCTGATTTCTGGAACAGCTCTTCCCCAGACTCGAAGCCGTGGCCAGCTCCTCCTCCCTCCGGGCCTCCGTTCCGCTGACAAAACGCTGCAAGCTAAGCAGACAAACTGGTTGAAGCGGAAAAGCCCTCCACACGGAGGCGAGCCGTCAGCCAGCGAGCGCGAAGAGGAGGAGCGGAGCAGTGTCACACCGCCCCGCAGCGTTCGCTCGATAAAAAACAAAACAAAACGCGGCCTTACGTACCTCCGGCCATGTAAATCACGGTCTCCAGAAACGTTCGCGGGGCTACGTTTCCAGAAAGAGCTTGGGTTGAAAAAAATAGTAGTTACTAGTTACACTAATAAAACAACATGCAAATAAAAAGCCATCAGCCTTTCCATTTTTTGCAACCCCTGGGGTGATTATGTAATATTAAAGACACATCAGATTGATTGTAAGGTACCAGGTTAAACGTTCTGACATCTTTACGGCACTCATGTACATTAAACATAAATACAGGCCACAACTGAACATGGAGGATGGTCTCCAAATGGTGTTCTTTAAAACTAAATAAGGAATACACTTGGGCCTATTGGTATATGTGCGCCGGTGTGTAAGGTTTATATATTTATTACCACCTCAGAGGATATTGGGGGTTACGAGTCACAGGCATTGTAATTTTGGGGGTAAGTTTGAGAACCCCTGACTTGGACTAGAAAAAACTAGATTATTCTGCTTACCCCAATGGCAGATCATTTTGGTTGATTTAAGGGCAAACTCTTGCCAGGAAAATGCTTCTTGATTTAAGAATTTTGAGATATTTAAACTAGAAACAAGACAAAAACTATAAGTAACTTGAGCAGTTTTGCTGTGGACTAAGTACATTTTTAGTTCTGTATCGGTACTTTTACTGAGTCGCTACTATGTTTATTTTTACTTGTATACAGTGATTGGCTAGGTAGAGTAATCAGTCCTGTGTCAATCAATCAAATGGATCAGACAGACCGAACTCAAGACATGGATGCTTTAATAATGCTGCAAACATGTACAGTATGAAGCATTAGCATTTATTCTTCATTCATTTATTTTCCTTCGGCCTAGGTCTTTTATTCATCAGGGGTCACCACAGCGGAGTGAACTGTCAACTATTCCAGCATATGTTTTACACAGCAAATGCCCTTCCAGCTGCAACCCAGTACTGGGGAACATCCATACACACTCATTCACACACATACACTATGGCCAATTTAGTTAATTCAATTTCCCTATAGCTCACGTGTTTGGACTGTGGGGGAAACTGGAGCACACGGAGGAAACTCCCGACAACACTGGGCTCAGTGGTTAGCACTGTGGCCTCACAGCAAGAAGGTCGCTGATTCGAGTCTCAGCTTGGCATTTCTGCATGGAGATTGCATGTTCTGTTGGCGTGGGTTTCCTCTGGGTGCTCCGGTTTCCCCCACAGTCCAAATATCCAAATACATGCGCTATAGGTGAATTGGGTAAGCTAAATTGGCAGTAGTGTATAAGTATGTGTGTGAATGTGAGAGTGTATGGATGTTTCACAGCACTAGGTTGCAGCTGGGAGGGCATCCGCTGCATGAAACATATGCTGGAATAGTTAGTGGTTGAATCCGCTGTGGCAACCCCTGATAAATTAAGGACTAATCCGAAAGAAAAAGAATGAATGAATATTTAGTTTCAGTTTTATTTTTAGTATTTCTAGTTTAGCAGAGTTTAACATGTTCAGCTTCGATCAGAGCTTTAGTAATAAAAGTAAAATAATTGCATGAAGAAATATGCATTTTTAAACAAAAACATATTAGTGTGGACATGGCATTAGCTTCCATTCACTAAAGTAAACTTGTTGCTATAGGTAAAACGTGACTTTAGTTGTCTAGCTGTGGTTTTGGGAAACGTAAAGCCCTGATTGGCTGTACACATTGTGCATACATTGCAGAAGTTCACCAGTAACTTACTGTAAATCCTCTACAGCAGAAATACTGAATTTACATTTACAGCACCATATATCTTGCTGTATATATATTTACAGAATTGTAGGTATGTCTTTACTATAAAATATACAGTCATTTTCATCATGTGTCTTTAAAATACAGTAACATACCGCACTACTGTCCTGCAATGAGATACAGTTCATAATACAGTTAAATACTGTGCCATTTACAAAAATCATTGCCAGCGTACCTGCTGCTGTGAGCGATGATTTTCGTCTCTGCTGGACCTGCAGCTTTATGTTTGCGATGACGGCGGCGGCGTTCAGGGCCAGAACTGCATCTGCGCCCACATCAGAGTTTTCTGACAACAAACACAAACAAAAAATAAGAGTCCAGAAGGCCTGAAACACTCTTCACATGACAAACGCTTCTGGCTGCTCAAGCTGGATTCTGTTCTGGCTTTCAGAGATGATGCAAGTGAGCCACATTTCAAGGCAGAAAGCCATGCGCTTCTGCTAAGCCAGAACTACTGTTGGTTAAAGTGCTGACATACTTGCAGAGCTAAGCTAGAGACTGTGCATTCAAAATGGATTCAAGCCAGAAGATGGGGTTTATAAAAAGTTTGACTTTTTTTGAAATATACACTACCTGATAAAAGTCTTGTCACCTATCCGAGTTTTAGAAACAACAAATAATAAGTTTACTGGTAGTTGATCTTTTGGAAGTGAATGGCAAAGGCCTCTAGATTACGCTTATTTTAGCAAAATAAAATATGATCATCTCTTGATTTTTAATGATTTCATAAGGACAGTAAGGTCTGACTTTGCTTAGACAAAAGTCTTGTCACTTAACAGAAATAATGTCCAGTATAGAATATAAAGTCCTGCTGCAGTGGAAACAGAATGAATATTGTGTCTGACTCCATCATGAGCTTGGAGGACTGCATCCATACATCTCCACACTGACTCAGATCACTTATCAATAAAGTCATCTGGAATGGCAAAGAAAGCGTTCCTGCAGGACTCCCAGAGTTCATCAAGACTCTTTGGATTCATCTTCAATGCCTCCATCTTACCCCAGGCATGCTCAATAATGTTTATTTCTGGTGACTGGGCTGGCCAATCCTGGAGCACCTTGACCACCTTTGCTTTCAGGTGCTTTGATGTGGAGGCTGAAGTATGAGAAGGAGCGCTATCCTGCTGAAGAATCTGCCCTCTCCTGTGGTTTGTAATGTAATGGGCAGCACAAATGTCTTGATACCTCAGGCTGTTGATCCACTCTGCAGATCTCTCACACGCCCCCATACTGGATGTAACCCCAAACCATGATTTTTCCTTCACCAAACTTGACTGATTTATGTAAGAATATTGGGTCCATGAGGTTTCCAATAAGTCTTCTGCAGTATTTGTGATGATTGGGATGCAGATCAACAGATGATTGATCAGAAAAATCCACCTTCTGAGACTTTTCCAAATGATGAACTAGACGTCAATTTTTTCTTTGTTGCTCTTACAACTAGGATCATTACACCACCACCACCAGCCTAAACCTTTGATACAAGGCAGGATGGATCCATGCTTTCATGTTGTTGTACTCAGACCAGCCAATCTGGCACCAACAATCATGGCACTTTCAAAGTCACCTAAATCCCCTTTCTTCCACATTCTGATGCTCGTTTTGAACTGCAGCAGGTCGTCTTGACCATGCCTACATGCCTAAATGCACTGAGTTGCTGCCGTGTGATTGGCCGTTTAGATATTTGCGTTAGCAAGCAGTTGGACAGGAGTACCTAATAAAGTGGCCGGTGAGTGTATATATTTGTAAAATCTAAATCACAATTATCCTTTAATTTTTATTTTCAAACATTAGAAATCCTACAAATGCATGACTTTATAATCATATACTACATTAGACACTAAATAATATTAGATTTAATTTTGAGCATTTAGAATTACTGTGAGTAAAAATGATTGTTTCCTGAAGTTAGTCAGTTGTTAATAAAGCTATTAAAATTATATTTATGATTGTGATGTACTGTTGTTCTCAAGATCTTTAATAAATACAAGCATGGCTGTAAATGCCATATAATCACAATTTACTTATAATTGTTATGATAATAATCCGAATCGCCTAATTTGCACCTAAAAGTAAAAATAAGCTTCTTTTTTTGGTTGTTTGGGTTTTTATTAGTTTGCTTATTTTTTAAATATTCATTTTTAATTGACTTTTTTGAATTAATTTAATGTTAAACTGAATTAAAATATTACAATTGTTAAATATTATATAATACATTTTTTTCTTTGCAACTCTCTGAAATGAAAGTTTTTACATGCTTCATTTTATTTCAGTTGTTTATTTCACTTCAGGCAACATATATTATAAGTTTTATAGTTTTATTTTACCACAGTAATGAACTACTACGTGCTGCATGTCCTCAGACAGTTGAATGTGTGTATGTGCACGTACATCAGTGCCTGTCAGATTTTTCTAAATTCCCACTGAAGCTGAAAAAGCAGCGCTGAAAGCAGGGCAGAAATAGATTATGCATGCAAAGGGGTGGGCAGGAAAATGAAAAGATGAGAAAATGCATGACAGAAAGAGTGAGACAGGAGAAAAAAAAATCTAGCCTTTCAGGGTAGTCCACCAGTATGTGTGGATCTGCCATGAAAAGCTTCAATTAAAGCCCTCTCTCTCTCTCTCTCTCTCTCTCTCTCTCTCTGCACAATAATACTCATCTATTATACATCAGAGCAGAACCTACAGTGTGTTCTTGTGTACCGCTAAAGATCCACACTGGCTCTGCTAATACCTGACACTTTCAGCAGTGCTAGAGGAGCTCTGAGTGCTAACTTTTCTACATCTTAGCATTTAAAATTCAGTGGGAAAATGCCCTAAAAGTACTAAAAGGTAAAAATATGACGATAAATAAATATAAAACAAATGACGTATTAATATTTATGTCTTTACTTACTCTCATACTTACATGCTTATATATTTACATACCCTGCACATGCATACACACATAATTAGACACACACATACGGGTACAAACACTACCAGAAAAATGTCTTGTCGCCTATCCAGGTTTTAGAAGCAACAAATAATATAAAGATAAATTATAATAATAATATGACTCAAATCACTGATTAATAAAGTCATCTGGAATGGCAAAGAAAGTGTTCCTGCAGGACTCCCAGAGTTCATCGAGATTCTTTGTTTTCATCTTCAATGTCTCCTCCATCATCTTACCCCAGACATGCTCAATAATGTTCATGTCTGGTGACTGGGCTGGCCAATCCTAGAGCATCATGAGCTTCTTTGCTTTTGAGGAGATTTGATGTGGAGGCTGAAGTATGAGAAGGAGCGCTATCCTGCTAAACAATTTGACCTCTCCTGTGGTTTGTAATGTAATGGGCAGCACAAATGCCTCAATACCTCAGGCTGTTGATGTTGATCATCCACTCTGAAAATCTCTCGTATGCCCCCATACTGAATGTAACCCCAAACCATGATTTTTCCTTTACCAAACTTGACTGATTTCTATGAGAATCTTGGGTCAACAGATGATTCATGGGAAAAATCCACCTTCTGCCACTTTTCCAAATGCTCAACTAGAAGTCAAGTTATTATTTGTTGGTCTTACAACTGGAATTGAAGTTTACATATACTTACCTATTGGTAACGCTTTAGTTTAACTAACATTTACTATTGACTTATTACCTGCTTACTGTTAAGATATTAACTGTTTATTAGCATCTAAATAGTATTTTTGTTTGTTTAACCTTGTTTTAGACATCTAATTCAATCTGACTAGGTGTTCCATTGAAGTCAATAGAATATTATTAGATATTTTTTTTTATGAATTACTTGAATTAGTTTCTGTTTAGTGTCTTGTGTTTTCATTCGTACTTCAGTAAAAAAGTAAATCTAGTAAATCTAGAGTGTTTAAGAGACCACATGGTCACCAGTGGACATTTGAGTGGCCGAAAAGTGGCCGAACCACACAGCAAAAAAGGCAACCCAAGCTCATTCTGAAAATGTAGCCCCGCAGACGTTTCTGGAGACCGCGATTTACGTAGCCGGAGGTACGTATGGCCGTATTTCGTTTTCTCTTTGCACTCGCCAGCTGGGCTGACGGCTCGCCGCCTCAATGTGGACGGCTTTCCCGCTGCAACCAGTTTGTCCGGTTAGCTCATGCTGTTACGTCGGCGGAGCGGAGGCCCAGAGGAGGAGCCGGCAGCATTCGACGACCGGGTTCGAGTCTGAGGAAGAGCGGTTCCAGAAATCAGGCGAAACAAAAAACAGAATCCAAAAAATAAAGTGACCGAGTTCATAAGGGGGCGAGAATGCAGTGAAATTTGAAAACGCGGTCAAAATCAGATGAGGGCTTTTCGTTTTCTGCACGGCTTTCGTAAATCGTCGCTTGGGTTTAGGGAAGAAGGAGGAGGAGGTTGACTGGGTCAGCCGATTGGCCGGCCGCCCAGTCAATTGTTTAGTCATTCAACCAGTCGGTCAGACGGTCGCTCAACAGCGGCCTCCGGCGGCTTTTTACACAAGAACAGCACGGGTGCGAATGGCGCGCATGCTCACGAGAGGCATTCGAGACCCGAACAAGCGTGCACAGAGGCCTCTCGCGTATTCGCAAAAACAAAAACTGCACAAATACGTACTTCCCTGGACGTATTTCACGGTCTCCAGAAACGTCCGTGGGGCTACGTTTCCAGAATGAGCCTGGGTTGAAAAATGGTGAAGAAATGGTTTGCAGACGAAATCATTAACATTTTGTAGTGGCCCAGCCAGAGTCCTGACTTAAATCCAATTGGGAACATGTTAAGGGAGCTACAGATCAAGGAGATGGCAAGGAGACTTTTCACAATATTTCCTATATTTTTTTCTTCTGGAGAAAGTTATGTTAGTTTTATTTCGGTTAGAATAAAAAGGATTTAAAAATACGGTTAATATTATTAGCTTCCTTAAGCATTTTTTTTCTTGATTGTCATTACACAGACATTGGGGAAAATATTAAAGAATTCTAATTTAACAGGAGTGCTAACAATTTTGACTTCAACTATATACACCAATCAATGTTTATTTTATTCCAGGTAACAGAAAAGATGGTGGTTCTGCTCATACCTGGTACTTTCAGCAGTGTTAGCGGCGCTCTGACTTCTGAAACCGATTCCCGAAATCCCTCAGTCTTCAATCTCCCGTCTGCGCCGCTGGAGGCCGAGCGACTTCTTGCTTCACCAACACTGGAACTAACACAGTCAATATTTGTCTTGTGGGCAACGGCAGAGCTCTTGTTATTCAGCGCTGGATCTGCAACAGCATTAAATGTGGGTTCTGTGTTGTTAAACAGGCTTGCGTCGCAGCTCAGAGGCCTTTGACGTGGATTGTTTTTTGCTGTTGTGTTGGGGCTGGCGAGGTGAAGAGATAAAGTAGATCTCCACTGGTTTCCTCCAGGCTCTAGAGATACAGTTAGTGCTTGGTTTACTGGCGATGGATTGACCTTAGGTAGATTAATAGCCGAGTTTTTGAGTCCTTCAGTGTAGCTGTGTCTGTATTTAGGATTCCCTCGACTGAACTCCTCTCTCTGTTCGGTCATTTTCACAATGGTGGCTTTTCTCCTCAGCACTACACCATGGTCATTCAGTTCCTGATTTAAAACAGCAGGCTGATTGGTTGTTTTGATCTGCTGTTCGGTTACATTGACCACTAGGGGTTTTCTTCGGTCAATGTTGAGGGAATTTGTCGAGTTCAGAGGGCTGGAAGTGTGTGTGACCTTCTTGGTAGTGATTGTAATTGATGATATGGAGGAGCTGAAGGACTCTGGTGCACTTCCACGTCTGAATACAATAAAAAAAACAAGATTTGTTCGATCAAACACATGAGAACAAACACTATAGTAGATAATAAAGTGTATTTGAACCATACTAGTAAAGTAAGAGCAGATCACGTGAGAACTACACACATGCAACCAAAAGAACTACAACTACCAGGATGCTTTGCGCAAATAAACTCCCACTACAGCTGACAACAATCTGGACACTCCCAGACACAGCTAAAACACATGTTCAATGATTAGCTGGACTATAAACACAGCACGCGCGCACACACACACACACACACACACACACACACACACACACACACACACACACACACACACACACACACACACTCTTTTCTTGGCTGAGTGTTGTTATTGCAACACCATGAAGTGTTTACATTCTTAATCACCTGTTTCTAAATGGTCTGTTGTGGACGTATCCCCACCCCAAACACCCCCCACCCTCAACCCACGGGGCCCAGAGAAAGTTGTGGCCAAGTTAAGACTGAAAATCACCCCAGAGTGGATAAAATCATCCCCACGACCACATAAGAATTAAAACGAGTCATGCATATTTCATGTATTTTAAGTAAATCCATTGTTTGTTTGTTTTACCGCTGTATGGGATGTTTTGGAAGTGTGTTGTCAGGATGAGACTGGCCCATGTCCACCTTGCTGTTTTTGGAATTCCAGGCCTGTGGTCTGTTTGGTCCTCCCTCTGAGCTCACGGATCCCAAAGCCTGAAAAAGCACAAATGAAATCCGCTGAACTGGGCTTTGTGTGGATGAAAGAGGTTTTCTCTGCCTCCTGCATGCACAATAATGCTTTCCACAATAATCCACAATGCAACAAATCGCCTCGATCCAAAACCGTTTCCATAGCAACATTATCAGGGTTACGGAACCTGGCGGGGAAATCCGGTTAAGTTCAATTAGGATTCAAAGCACTTCTTTATTATATTACAAGAATCAGCGGAGAGTTTGACTCTTGTGAAGACAAAAGCTTTGATTAGAGAGAGACTGAAACACAAAGGCGAGTGTACATTTTATATTATTGTAAAATAGTGAATATATATATATATATATATATTGCAAACAGTGCAATAAGCAGACACACAGAGATTTATTCAGAGAACATTTTCTACCGCTATAAAAAACACAAGGTGTTCGGTTTAATTCAGTGCAACAGCTTGTCCCGTTGAGGGTGATTTGTATGAAGACCATCTGAAATTATGCATGCAACCTAAAGAGCAGTTATAATGTTTCTTAGAGAAAGACAGCTGAGGAACAGGAGCACAACACAGGCATAGTTGAACATAAATTTCTAATATTTGTTTAAAGCTTCATGAGCATCAACATGCCAACAGACTGCATTTATGTACTAAAAACCCATATGGGTTAAGTTTTAATTCAATGATTATTGGGAAAAAAAATGATGATAGATATAGATAGATAGATAGATAGATAGATAGATGGATAGATGGATAGATGGATAGATGGATAGATGGATAGATAGATAGATAGATAGATAGATAGATAGATAGATAGATAGATAGATAGATAGATAGATAGATAGATAGATAGATAGATAGATAGATAGGACAGTAAGGTCTGACTTTGCTTAGACAAAAGTCTTGTCATTAACAGAAATAAAGTCCAGTATAGAATATAAAGTCCTCCTGCAGTGGAAACAGAATGAATATTGTGTCTGACTCCATCATGAGCTTGGAGGACTGCATCCATACATCTCTGCAATGACTCAAATCACTGATTAATAAAGTCATCCAAAAGTTCTAGATATTCTAGAGTTCGTCAAGATTCTTCATCTTCAATGCCTCCTTGATCTTACCCCAGTCATGCTCAATAATGTTCATGTCTGGTGACTGGGCTGGCCAATCCTAGAGCACCTTGACCTTCTTTGCTTTCAGGAGCTTTGATGTGGAGGATGAAGTATGAGAAGGAGCGCTATCCTGCTGGAGAATTGTCCCTCTCCTGTGGTTTGTAAAGTAATGGGCAGCACAAATGTCTTGATACCTCAGGCTGTCGATGTTCATCCACTCTGCAGATCTCTTGCACGCCCCCATACTGAATGTAACCCCAAACCATGCTTTTTCCTTCGCCAAACTGATTTATGTGAGAATCTTGTGTCCATGCGGGGGATAACTAGAAGTTATTAATAGTTGCTCTTACAACTTTGATAGACAACAATACAGACAGACAGGCAAATATATAGATAGATAGGCAGGCAGGCAAGCAGACAGACAGACAGACAGGCCGATAGATAAACTGTAGTAGGAATATAAAAAGTATTTTTGCATCATGTAAAAATAATAACAAACAGAATGTTGTTCACACTAAATAAAAACAGTAACAGATAATTTAATCTGATCTCATCTTTGACCCTACAAACCAAATGAATGGATTGACAGTGAAACTGACCTGCTGGAGAACCGGTGTGGTTTTTTCAGCTGTCCTCCAGTATCTGAAGCCTGCAGGGTCAGCTCTCTTAGGTTCTCCATCTGAATGAAACACAAGTCCACTTTGAGCTGCGTTCTCCAAGTCTCTCATTGAGAAAAGAAAGAACAACTTAGAGAGAGAGAAGTGATCTGGGTATTTCTGCTATGATGTAAAACACAGAAGGGTTTCCTGCCGCTCCTGTGTCATAATAATGCCGCATGTGTTTACACTGTCAACATACTGCTGAAACCAAAATTATTAGCCCTTTTTTTCAAATATTTCCCAAATAATGTTTAACAAAGCAAAAATAATTCACACTATTTCCTACAGTATTGTTCCTTCAGGAGAAAGTCTTGTTTGTTTTATTTCTAGAATAAAAGTAGTTTTAATATTTTTTAATCCATTTTAAGGTCAATAATATTAGCTCCATAAAAGAATATATTTGACTTTCTACAAACCATCATTATATAATGATGTTAATTACCCTATTTTAGTATAATTAACCTGGTTAAGCCTTTAAAATGCACTTTAAGCTGAATATTATATTCAGGTGCATCACAAGACCCAATTTCCTAGGGCTAGCGCCCCAGTTAAAATCATAAGTGCCCCAGTAAATGCTTTGAGTTATAATTTACCTTAATTGTAAGTGTATTATTTAAGAGTGGTAATCCAAGGATAAATACGTTATTCTCTATATACAACCAAAACAAATGCTTTCAAAAGCATTGCAGCATCGAAAACAAGACAACTGCACACCTCACACACGGTGACAGCAAGGGTGCGCGACGTAGCCTATTTGAGGACCGGGAAGGAGACGCAAGATTACCAGGAGATTATCACTCGTTTGCAGGCATCCGGGAGACTCACAAAACTTCCCGCCCTACTCATAGTTCTCTCTTCATATAGCCATATGCTTATTACATATCCATAAAACACTGGGATATAACCGCGCTCTGATTGTATCGCTTTTTTCACTGCAATCGATCCGCTCCAGAGTTCGTTTCAATCAAGCCGAGACCACCTTATTTAAGCGATCTCGGAGCAATTGATTTGGCGCGGATCCTAGCACGATTGCTGGTTTCACATATGCCAAGCGAACTGCGCTAACTGGGCAAACGAGACAGGTTCCGAAACAAATCTGTAGGTGTGATAGCACTCTAAATGTTGCCATAGGGCTTGCACCTGCCAGTTGCGCCCCTGACCTCTGTATGGACGACTTTTCCGCTGTTACCAGTTATTCCAGTTATCTCGCCATGTACGTTGGTGCACTTCAGACGGAGAGAGGAGTTGACCACAATGATGGGATTTGAGTCCTGCAAAGAACGGTTCCAGTAAGACAAAAACAAAAAAAATAAAATAAACAAGTAAATAACGGTGAGAATTTGTTAAAATATTGAAATGTGGCTTTTCTTTTTCTGCACTGCTTTTTTTTTATAATTATTTTTTTGGGGTTTTCAACTTTATTTTTGATAGGACAGTATAAAAAATTGACAGGAAAGCATGGGAAGGAGAGAGAGGGGAAGGATCGGCATAGGACCACGAGGCAGCCTCTGGTGGATTCGCAAAAAACAAAAACTGCAAAAAAAAAAAAAAAACGTAGCTCCTGGGACTTATTTGGCACTCTCCAGAAATGTATATAAAGGTACATTTTCAGAATGAGCTTGAGTTGGTAAAAGCCCTTAATGCAGAGGTGTTGGCACGCAGTGATGTTGTAGTTTTATGATGATGAACTTATTTTGACTAAACATGGCGCTTGTAAGTTAGATTCTTTTTGTGTGAAGCAGAATGGAGAGATGATGAGTCAAGGTGCCCTTACCCCAGTAGTTTTACTGTCATCATGACAAAAATAAAAGAAATCAGTTATTAGAAATATGTTTATGTTTAGAAATGTGTTTAAAAAAACTTTCTATTAAACAGAAATGGGGAAGGAAAAATATACAGGGGCTGATAATTCAGCAGGGCTAATAATTCAGACTTCCAACTGTATATGTCTGCTTAAACCGACTTAACCTGCAACACATACAGGTGCCATCCAGGCTGCGGGATCTGTCTCTAACGGGAACCGCGGCGCCACCCCGGCCGTGATGGATTGTTCTTTGTCAGGGTTGCTATGGAGACGCGGTCATGCCATTGTCTGACAGCCGAGCTGCCAGGAGAACTATTTCTTGCCGTGTTTTTTTAGGCAGGTAATCGCACTTCACACTGGCAGCTCACACCTGACAGGCAGCTATTATAGCAGCATGCTCTCACTGTGCGGGGCAGAGCGGCACACACTCCTGTCAGCCGCTCAGGTGTTGTGTGTCACAGTGGCACGTCAGGGTTTTGCAGAGTTTCTGGGTCAACATATCAAACATCATTCCTGTCTGAGCGTTGAATCCAAATGCAATTCTGACCCCAAAATCTAAACATGCCTAAAAGTTACTGTAAGTTAGCATACACACTTTACCCGCAGCTTAAAAATGCTAATTTCCTCTCCATATGCACCAGATACTTTCTTTCTGAGAAAATATTGAAATACTGTGCAATTCTGAGTGTGCTTTACACAGGTGAGTGGGTTTGACAAACCACTTGGCTGTAGGTGACATACTGTTTTAAATAAATAACAAACTAAAGATCAATCAAATAACAAAAATAAATGAATACAAATAAAAAACAAACAAACAATAAATAAATATCCAAACAAACACAACAAAAAATCTAATAAATAAACAAATAAATTAATAAATAACCTAACAAACAAGCAAACAAATAAACAAATATAAATAAGCAAGCAAACAAATAACTTAAACAATCAAACAAATAAACAAATATAAATAAATTAATGCACAAATAAATAAACCTAAGAAACAATTAAACAAAAAAAATCTAACAAACAAATAAACAAAAACAAACAAAAAACTAACAATCAATCAAACAAAATAAATAAATAAAAACAATAAATAAATAAACCTAACAAACAAGCAAAAATTAATAAACATACAACCAAACAATAAATAAATATCCAAACTAACAATCAAATAAATAAACAAAAAATAACCTAACAAACATTCAAACAAATAAAGAAAAACAAACTAACAAACAAAAAATAACATAACAATCAAACAAAAACAAAACTTAATTAAAACAAACAATAAATAAATAACCTAACAAACAATCAAACAAATAAACAAAAATAAATAAACAAACAATAAAAAATGTCTAAACAAACAATCAAATAAATAAACAAACAAACATAAATAACCTAACAAACAATCAAACAAACAAGCAAACAAACAAATACATAAACAAACAATAAATAAATAGCTTAACAAACTAACTAACAAACAAACAAATAAATAAACAAACAAACAAACAAACAAATAAATAAATAAATAAATAAATAAATAAACATTCATACATTCATTCATTTTCTTTTTGGCTTAGTCCCTTTATTAATCTGAGGTTGCCACAGCAGAATGAACCGCCAACTTATCCAGCATATGTTTTACGCACCCTTTCAGCTGAAACCCATCCCTGAGAAACACCCATACACGCTCCAATCATTAACACACACACACACACATACACTACGGACAATTTATCTAACCAAACTCACCTATAGCGCATCTGTTTGGACTGTGGGGGAAACTGAAGCACCCGGAGAAAACCCACACCAATAAGTGTGGTTTATTCATAAACTAATTTCGAGAGGATCACGTGCTTATAATCAACACGGCTGGCTCCTTGTTAGCTCCGTAATCAGCACTATTAGATGATTACGGAAGCATTATAAATAACTTGAGTTTTTCACTCTAGTTATCTTCGTCTTGAAGCTTCCCCCCTTTCCACCCCTACATCCTCCCACTTTTTCTGATCGGGCAACACGGTGGCCCAGTGGCTAGCACTGTTGCCTCACAGCAAGAACACTGCCGGTCCAACCCATCGGGCTGGTTGGTGTTTCTGTGTGGAGTTTACATGTTCTCACCGTGTTCGCGTGGGTTTTCCCCGGGTTCCCCGGTTTCCTCCCACCGTCCAAAAACATGAAACATAGCCAATCGACTAAAACAAATTATCACCCAATACAACCTGAGTTTACACTTCTCACGGTGACAAGCAGGGGAGTTCTCGAGACCTACCTGACCTCGAATTCCCCTCTTGCCCTTCTAACGGGAGGGAGCCCCGGGCTCGAGGATATTACGAGCTCAGGGCTCTCTCCCGGGACAGCATGCCAAATACGCTTTATTGACTATCAGCTAAGTGTGAACTCTTGAAGGGGAGAACATGCAAACTCAGGGATGGCACTGGCAGGTAGGGGCCCTATGAAAACATTTGTGTGGGTTTCACGGATGAAATTGAAAAGTGGGGGTTGGAGGATGGGGGTGCTGTCACAGACGAAAGTGAAAAGCAGGTGGGGGTGTGGTGGATGTAGGTTATCCCGGACATAAGTAAAGAGGAAGCCAAGTACAGACGCCAAATAGGGCCCAAATTTGAACAAATCACAATTTTAAACTTAAAAAAAATCCCAAAGCTAATTATAGGGTTACACACTAAAAATAGACTGAATCTGTGAAATAAATTAAAGAAGGCTGAAGAAAGGCTTACATTTTGAATTCCTCACCACATCTAAATTCATCTGCTTTCTGTCACTATTTTGGAACGGTACAAGGCATGGGATCTGAAAATGCAGTTCGATGCAGAGAGAAACAAGCCGCAAGTGTCTGACCCTCAGTCACTCTATGTTCACACACACACACACACACACACTCTGTTTAGCATGGCACTCATGTCCTGTCAGAGTCTCCCACCATCTGGAACTGATAACCGGTGGAAAAAAAGAAAAAGATGAGAGAAATTCCCAGCCAGTTGTGATGTAAACAAGATCTGGTGTTTCCTGCACGACTGCCTCCTGCTCTCCTCTTCTTCTCTTGACTCTTGAATCCTGCTCTCTGTGCTGTAATTACAGTGACGCTGTGAGCATCGTTATACGCTCGTCTCCTGCTGTCAGACCCAGAGAAACATCCCAGCACCGCTGAGAGGAGGAAGACACCAAACACACACAAAACCAGAGGACACTCCACTGACACAAACTCCAACCAATCTGCTTCTAAAGCCAAACAACACATTACTGAATCCCAATAATCTGCTGCCATGGCCTCGATATGATCTAGCAGACGACAGGAACTCATCGCAGACATCAAAATGTGCTATTAACAATACATTAACTACCACTTGTCTAAGACTAATGTACTTTGTCAATAATAATGGCATCTCCTTTACTTTGTTCTTCAGCAGAACATCTTTGAAAACATTAATTACATGCACAGCTTGAATTTCACTGCAGATGGTATTTCACAGCACCGTTGTGTAAAGCTCCAAACATGAATCACTGCTTTTCGCCAAGAACTTCATTCAGAAATGCGATTTTAGATCGGTTTTATTTTATACGCACCGATTGGTCTTGGTCTGTTGTGTTTGGCAGGAGAGCTGAGCAATACTGGGGTGATGGGAGACTTCAGTTTCTGCAGAGAAAACACACACATGGACTTTAGATAAAACCCCCTGTAGAAACCACACTCTTTACATGCACCAGACACTTTCTTACAATCACTATTTTCTGAGTTTGTCTCACACAGGTGAGTGGGCTTGACAAACCACTTGTAGAAAACACACTCTTTCATCTCTGGCCCTCTTCCGGACATTTGCACCAGACACTTTCTTACAATCCCTCCATATCTCTTGGAAACACTGTGCTTTTCTGAGTGTGCCTCCCACAGGTGAGTGGGTTTGACAAACCACCCGTAGAAACACTTTTCTCTCCAAATGCACCGGACACTTCACTTAAACCAACCCAAGCTCACTTTGAAAACGTTTCCCTATATAAATTTCTAGAGAGCACCAAATAGGTCCCAGGAGCTACCTTTTTTGTTTTTGCGAATCCACCAGAGGCCGCTGTGTGCGCTTTTTCAGATCTCCAATTTCTCTCATGAGTGCCATTCTCGCCTGTTGTTCACCAACATACATGGTGAGTGACTGAACAAACTGGTAACCACGGGAAAGCAGTCCATATGGATGTAAGCGGTCAGCTGGTAAGAGCGAAAAATCATACCAACCATAGCATTCGTTTTAAAAAACGAAATGCAGCCACACATACTTCTGGCTACGTAATCCGTTATCTCCAGAAATGTATATAGGGCTACATGGTCAGAATGAGCCTATGTTGGACACTTTCTTACAATCACTCCATATCTGTAGAAAAACATTGTACATTTCTGAGTGTGCCTCACCCCTGTGAGTGGGCTTGACAAACCACCTGTAAAAAACATACTCCATCACAGACACTTTTCCAGACACTTTCTTACAATCACTCTATATCTCTATAGAAACATTGTGCTTTTACTGAGTGAGCCTCACACAGGTGAGTGGGCTTGACAAACCACCTGTAGAAAACACACTCTTTCATCTCAGACACTTTTCCAGACACTTGCACCAGACACTTTCTTACAATCCCTCCATATCTCTATAGAAACATTGTGCTTTTCTGAGTTTGCCTCACACAGGTGAGTCGACTTGACAAACCACTTGTAGAAAACACACTCTTTCATCTCTGACCCTTTTCCAAACACTTGCATACAATCCCTCCATATCTCTTGGAAACACTGTGCTTTTCTGAGTGTGCCTCACACAGGTGAGTGGGCTTGACAAACCAACCCGTAGAAACACTCTTCTCTCCAAATGCACCAGACACTTTACTTAAACTAACCCAAGCTCATTTAGAAAACGTTTCCCTATATACATTTCTCGAGAGCACCAAATATGTCTCAGGAGCTACGTTACTTTTCAGTTATGGCGAATCCACCAGAGGCCGCTGTGTAAGCTTTTTCAGATCTCCAATTCATGGGTGCCATTCTTGCCTGTTGTTCACCAACATACATGGCGCGTGACTGAACAAACTGGTAACCACGGGAAAGCAGTCCATATGGATGTAAGCGGTCAGCTGGTAAGAGCAAAAAAGGAACAGCGTCATACCACCCCATAGCGTTCGCTTTAAAAACGTAATTCAGCCACATGTACTTCTGGCTACGTTAATTCACTATCTCCAGAAATGTATATAGGGCTACATGGTCAGAATGAGCCTATGTTGAACACTTTCTTACAATCGTTGTGAACTGGATTAAGGGATGGTGATCTGTAATCTGTCGACTTTTAATGTTGAAAGTTTAACTCTACAGTTTAACAAAATGACTTTTATTCACATTTTAGGAGCTTGAAATAATATCAGCAATAATAAGTAATATATAGAGAAATAAGTCTGTAAAATAACAGAAAATGCACTGGCAGTTTATTACAAGGTTTTTGTACCATAATATACAACTCCAACCCAGGCAATATATCACTTTAAACTATTAAAAGTGTTAATTAAAGTGACTTTTTCTAACTTTCAAAATCCCATAATCCAATTCAAAAGCATAAATAAACGGGGGAAAATAATCAAAATAAAAACATCCCAGCTGGCACAGCATGTGGTTGCAAATAATTTATATGGGCTGAACTTAAACAAACAAATTCAATTGGATATTACTAAATTTAATCTGTTTAAGTTCATCCCATATCAATTGCACTGTAAAAAATGAATCTTGAGGCTTGTAATTTTCATTAAAAAATTGAGGTGGTCATTAAAAAGAATGGTCATATTTACTTTTAAAAATTTATATTTTGGATTTATTATAAAGTATTGGGAAGACTTTGCTTATAAAATCAAGAGATACATTTTACTTATTTTATTAGGGAAACCAGTGCAATTATTACGCTTAATTTGAGAAACCAATTAAGCTAACAAAATTGAGGAAAGATGGCATCACGTTTATTTTACGAAAATTGACTCAGTTATGTGGATTTGATTGAGATGTTTGCATTTGAATCTCAAAAACGGCAGTGATCAGACGACATTTTGAAGCAGCAGATCAACAGCGAGCATGTTAAAAGGTAAGCATTAACAGTTTATCATTTTTATTGTCTTAAATAAGCTCTTTCAGGAAAGCTTGTTCTGGAGTCTAGTTTGATCAGGCAACATTAAAGCGGGGTGGACAAACAACAGTGAACTTGTTGGTTAGTCTATGTTTGCAACTACTTAGCTTAAAAAATTGAGTAAATCCAATGAATCATTGTTTTTCAGTGATTGAAACAAAGCTGAATTGAATAGAAAAAAAATGTATCTGTATTGCATTAAGGTTTTCAGCATGACATAAGTATTCAGAGGTTTAAGCGTAAGATGACCGAACTGAAAGATGTCTGGTTCACAAATGCTTTAGGATTAATTTCCCTCCTCTGAGCACTGTTGTGATCGCGTTGTTGGCTGGGTTGTGCTTGAATCTATTCCTTCCTAAATCTGCTCTGTACGGATCTGAGCACTTGCTGACAGAGCGGTTTTATCTCTACTTCGCCACTGAAGTTCGCATACTGCACTTGACAGTCATCCAGATATTTCTCTCTTCGCCTGCTTTCAGGCTTCTATCATTCTCTCTGACTCTGGCATCAGTCGGCGCTAAGGTAAATCAGGTCTGAGAGCTCGGTGGTTCATTTTCTGGGATTTGTTCCCAGGTGGAGAGGCGAGAGTGATTGTTGTGTGGTGGCAAGAGAAAAAAAAAAGTCTCTGAAAGCTTTTATCTCCAGTGCGGATGACTCAATCTTTCTCTACTTTTTAAGGAGGAAGAAAGTTTGATGCTGTAAACGATGTGTGATATAGTGCAGTTCACTGAAAAAAATGATTCAAGAGAATTACAATTCAAGGTAAGTGTTGTAAAAAATTAATATAGGCTGAATTTAAACAAACTAATTACATTTAGTAGTGTTCAACTTAATTTGTTTGTTTGAATTCAGACCATATACAGTTGAAGTCAGAATTATTAGCCCCCTTTAAATTTTTTTCTTCTTTTTTAAATATTTCCCAAATGATGTTTAACAGAGCAAGGAAATTTTCACAGTATGTCTGATAATATTTTTTCTTCTAGAAAAAGTCTTATTTGTTTTATTTCAGCTAAAATAAAAGCAGTTTTTAAATTTTTAAATACCATTTTAGGGACAAAAATGAATAGCCCCTTTAAGCTTTATTTTTTCTCGTTAATCTACAGAACAAACCATCATTATACAATAACTTGCCTAATTACCCTAACCTGCCTAGTTAACCTAATTAACCTAGTTAAGCCTTTAAATGTCACTTTAAGCTGTTTAGAAGTGTCTTGAAAAATATTTAGTAAAATATTTTTACTGCTATCATGGCAAAGATAAAATCACATCCATTATTACAAATTAGTTATTAAAACTATTATGTTTAGAAATGTGTTGAAAAAAAATCTCTCTCCGTTAAACAGAAAAAGGGTAAAAAATAAACAAGCGGTCTCATAATTCAGGGGGGCTAATAATTCAACTCTTCAACTGTAAATTGTTTGCAAAACAGCATCTCAAAAAGCTCAGGATTTTGGTATTACAAAATTCACCAACCCTATGAGGAACAGTCACAGTGATGCTGGCCTAAGAAAGAACAGAAGTGTGTTGTTCTAGCTTGACCTCATTATAATGCATGTCTAATTCTGCAAGTGGCATCCAGTCATAATCTCTGAAAGTTTTTTGGAATATTTAATTTAATTTCATGCAGTAAATGTCAACTTTTGGTTCAGTCCAAACAACATTAGGCAAAAAAATAAATACATAAGAATGAAAAGAAAGCCATTCAAATGCATTAGACATAAAAAAAAAAAGTCTTCAGAACAAGACTCTTTTAGTATACATTAATAAACTCTGTCAAATCCTGCATCTACAACCTGTGCAGAAATCAACAGCGCAACTGGATTGTAATGTACAGGGTTTGTGCAGATATAATGTCAAGTTTAAGACTTGTAAGGACCTTTTTAAGACCATTAAGTATTTAATTTAAAGGTGCAGTAGGTGATCTTCCTCAATGCTAACAGCTTAGCATAAATCTCTGAATCACAGTCCCTACCCTGATGTCTAGAGCCACGCCTCCTAAAACACAAGCACCGCAAAAGAACGGTCTCTTATGTGTTAAAAGCGACTAGTGCTTGTCCAGCGGCGAGCAAGCCAAACTGACATGCGATTTCAGAGCAAATATTTAGAGTTGCATGGTAAACAATATAGGGAGAAACTAGGCAGAATAGCGCTATTTACTGGTGTTTTGTTGTTTAACTAATTAAAATCTACATTATCGATGCTGTAAAAGGTCCCTTATGAAACTGAAAATAGTCTTATCAATCTTTCACCGGAAGATTTTAGTGGCTGAACAGCACTTCTGTGAAGATATAACCCATTTGTAACAACAACATCTAATGTTACATCAGCTCTGCGTGAAGCTAAAACAGTTTTAAAACAGAACATTACCTGTCTAAGAGAAATCCTTCAGACATGGTCATCCTTTCTCCAGCGTGCTAAGGTAACTCCAATATTGATTCAGGTTTGTAGAAAGTTTTGATTCAGCAGGTTTTTACCAATAGCTCATGCACATGCTCTCTCTCGTGAACGTGCGGCGGTCGGCGGAGCTGCGTACAAAAGGCTGCGCAGTAGTTCAAATCTGCATTTGCTGACAGACAGATTGGGCTACTTATCGGACTTATAAGAGATGTCAGCCTGACTATTTAATTGGATGAACATTTTTTTTTTGTTTTATGCCTTATCCAAAATTTAAAATACATTAAAAATACGTTTAGATACCCCTCGATCCGGTTGTGTGTTTACTGGGAGCACAGCCCAAAGAGATGTTTGATAAGGAATCAAGATTTGTCCTAAGGATATTATTACAGGTTGCAAAAAAAATGATAACAGTACATTGGATGGAAGAAAGTTCTCCAAAAGTGTCTCTGTGGATTCAGAGACTTAAACAGATCTATATAATGGAAAAAATGACTGCATGTCTATGGATGAAAACTGATATTTTTCTAAAGAGGTGAAAAAGTATTACGACATATTTAGATATGTATATTTAGAGATTGCTTAACCTCACCTTAACATGACTGTTATTTGATGTAACTACTATGCAATACAATGTAACTTGATGTACAGATGTATCCCCTGGAAAGTAATTATGATGGCAATACCTTTTATTTTAATTTTTTATTATTATTATTGTTTTTGTTTATTTTTTATTATTATAATTTCAGTATTTATTTTTTATTTTTTTTTATTTTTTAGGTTTCCCCTCGTGTGTAAGGGGTAAAATTTTTGGGGAAGGGGTTGTTCTGTAAAATAAATATAGAGAAAAATCTTAAATAAAAAGTTTCAAAAAAATAAAAAATACGTTTAGATCAATTACTTTAATCCTTACTATTAGACTGTGAGGAGACTTTGAACCAGCACAACAAAAAATGCTTCTGAAGACTAACACCTACTGCACCTTTAAGACCTATATCACAATATCAAAAACACGCACACACATAAGAAGAAAATGCAAGATCAGAAAATTAGTGGTAAAATAAATGTATTCAAATTGACCCTTCGCTAAGCCACACCCAAACACCGCCACCCACCATAGCAACTGTAGCTACGCGCAGGGGCTCAGTCAAGCTTTCGAGCGAGTGCATATGGATTGTGCAAATCTGATACCCGCTATCTTTAAAGTTTGGACGAGATGGTGGAACTTTTTCCCTTTTCAAAACCAAAAACCCAAGAGGAGAAACGCCAGCGTGGATCAAATTGTCTGAGGGGCGCTAAAGGAGCGGAGTCAAGTTGGTTTTGTTTTGATAATCCAGACACATTCAGTGATAGACCGACAGCAATATCACACACCTCTTACCCTAAACAGATCTAAACTGTGTTTCCTACAAAAACACAAAGCTGGTTATGTGTCCCAGCTGCCTTACTCCTTTTTTTCGCTCGATATTGTGAGTGATGCTCCGTTTAACGTTCTACTCACATAACCCCAATTTTCTACGATCTCCTTTGGCTTCCAGTTGCATATCGCATTGAATTCAAAATTCTTCTCCCTGCATTTAGATCCCTAAATAGCCTAGCACCTTCATATCTCTGTAATATGCTTGTCCCCTACACCCCAACTCGCTCTTTATGTTCTGCTGACTCTGGCCTTCTCGCTGTCCCTCCAATGTTTTTCTTTTGTTTTTGTTTTGCCAGTATTGCTGTTTGCAGTATATTACAGCACCTTAATGCACTTTAGAACAGGTTTTTACAAAAATGTACTGTGTACAAGTGTATTGTGATACTAAAATATCACAATTGTTTTGTGAAACTTTGCTCTTTTTGTAAAATAAAATGTTTACATTTAAGACCTGTATATTGTCATTACTTGCAAGTTGAACTACATATTTTATGTTGAGTTTAATTGAAGAAAATGTGGAAACCGATTGCACGTAGTTTCTTTAGTTGACATTACTTAAAATGGTGGATTAAAGCAATGTTGAGACTACTCGCATTTAAGATGTTAACTGAACAGGGTATAACAGCATTAGTTAAATAGAGTTAATAAAGTAATCTTACTATAAAGCCCTAAGTAAGGTTACTAAATATACAAGAGTATATTAACTAGAATTTTCTATTAAACTAACTTGATTTTTACCAGTTAGTTTACTTTGGAAGTCTTAGGTTTCATACTTTAAGCCAATAATTAAACTTAACTTAAGATTTCCTTGTAAGTTTATATTGCAATAATAAGGCAATCGGTTTCCAAACTTTTTTTAAGTAAACTGAACATGTTAGAATTTACAGTGTACCGCCTCTCTTCAATGGAGGGCAGATCATTTAGTGTTATTGCACCCAAACTCTGGGGGCTCTATTTTGACGGTCCATGCGCAGAGCGCAAAACGCAGGGCGCAAACGCTTTCTGGGCATGTCAGAACGCGTTTTTGCTCATTTTTAACGCGTAATTTTCTAATAATCTGCTTTGCACCGTGGCGCATGGTCTAAAAGGGTTGAGTTTATTTTCTTAATGAGTTATGGGTGTGTTTTGAGAATAAACCAATCAGAGTCTCATCTCCCATTCCCTTTAAGAGCCAGCTGCGTCACGCCAAGAGCGCATTTGCTATTTACATGACGCAAAGTAAGTCTAAGTGAAAAAAAAAGAGCGTTTCACTAGCAAACAGTTAACAGTTCACAGTTTTTTTTAACAGAAAACTGTTAAACAGAGCATCTACTGCGTGAGAATGAGAGATAATGGATCAACTTTCACATTCGCTCGTGGATAGGGAAACCTTTACGCACAGACATCAATTAGCCTATAAATAAATTATTTTGTTTGTTAAAAGCAAATATTCGTTTCAAAACTATTTCTAAATTCAGTTCTAATTTCCAGCAAACGAATAAATGAACAATAATAATGAAGTGTGCTCAAAAAAAGTGTGTTATATCCTAAAACACATGCTGTGCCCCATATTGTCTAAAACCTGACAGGTGGGCAAATCTAAGCTTGTTTTTAATAAAACAAATATAAATATGGATTTAATAAATAATACTGCTAATAATAATAACATAATACTAAAGCAAATTGTTATGAATGAACTGAAAAAGCCTCCCGAGATGAAGAAGACATAAAAGCAGTGGTTTTTTATATTTATGTAGGCTAGAAAATAATATGTTTTGTAATATTTTAATCCTTTATATTTATATTCTATATCTATTCTTATTATATCCTATATATATATCCTTAATATTTAATTTTTTTTATATGTAAAAATATTTGCCTATTGCTTTCTTGTGTGTATTAAGCAGTGTGTAAGCGAGGCGCAACTCTGCGCCGGAGTTTAGACCGGGTTTGTTTTGGTCTAATGAAAAATCTATTATAGTTTCGCAAAATAGCGACGCGCCAGCAGTGCACCTCAGAACGCCTCCCTTTTTAGACCAGAACACCTATGGGCGCACAAATGAGCGCTAATGCATTTGCTATTTAAACAGCGTAGCGCAACGCCTCAAAACGACTCTTGCGCCAAGCTGAAGCTACCAAAAGACTATTGCGCCGCGCCTAGCGCCACACTGCGCCGGGTGTATGATAGGGCCCTGGAACTCTCTACCACGCTCACTCCACTCTGCTAAAAATAGCTCTGAATTCAAACCCTTACTTAAGACTCACTTATTTTCTAAATGCTTCGCTTCTAATCTGCCAAACTGGCTACTTTATCTGACCCCCCCCTCTTGTTTGTGTAATTCCAGTTTGTTATATTTGACTTCAGGTATGTTTGTTTATTTTTTTGTTGCATTCCTTGTAAAGTGTACTTGAGCTCTGGAAAGGGGCTATATAAATAAAAACTATTATTGTTATCATTATTAAGCCTTCACTAATAGCGAATAGGTCATGAGTTATTGATCCGGAAAATATGAATCTGTTGCTAACTTTACTAAACTTCATATTTCCATCTGTTTCACGCTACGAATATTTGAAACTACAAATCAACAGAACAAAACCGAGATATGATCACAAAATGAGCACTTGCGATCAATATACTTTACCCCCAGCTGTTTTTCAGTAATTTATAAAGAGCACACAAACATGCTGACAGTAATAGGTAACTTACGGTACATTGTTATGGTCAGTGATGCTAATATTCTTCACAAATCCATCAGTTTTCCCTTTCTGGCTGTTCTTTCTATTAGTAAACTATGTTAAAGCACAGTCATGCGTGTTTCCTCGTGTATTTCAAAAAAATAATTTCAAAATGTAGCCCGCATCTCCAATTAGTCTCTTTTGCACTTTCTCACCTGCTGACCCCTGCTGTTGTCTTGTCGGTTGTTGGGGACGTCTGTCAGAATCACATGTCTTTGTATGGGCAGCCAGCCAAATCGAACAGGAGCGAGAGCACAGAAATTTGCTTTTTCAGCACTGGGAACAGGCTTAATGTGAACAGACTCCATGCTGCTCGGGGAGCTTTCACAAACACTTGAACAGGCACTAGGAGTCTGATTCCTTCTGTGGAGAGAGTTCAGATCAAGACAATGTGGGTTACTTCCCATCGACTCGTTTGGGAGAGCCGGCATTGACACGGTCCAGTCGGAAAACTCAGGTACTTGTTTCTGAAGCCGACGGGATTGAAGTCTCTCCAGGGTTTGAAGCCATTTGTCCATTCTGCCACCTTCAATGCAGCTCTGGGGACGAGCTCCGCAAGGGGGCTCATTCACCTGCGCCATGGGGCCCTCATAATAACCTCGCTCTCCAGGCCTCCTCCATGATGAGGACCTGCGGAGGAAGCTCATGCTGTTTTTGCCAGCTGCATCATGGGGCTGAAGGAGCCGCCGCCGGCCCTCAGGCTTCATGTCCGCCATTATAAACTCTGAGGAAGACATAGAAAATGATTTTTAAGCACAAGAAAGCAAGTACTTTTGTCACTTAAAGTATCAGTATCTTCAGAACAGCAACAAGTCAACATATAAGCATGCTTAATGCACTTCACTCTTGTTTTCCACTAAGTAATACACCAAAAATACATTACAACATTAAAAAATTCTTGCTGTCTAAAAGATTTTAGCAGTATTAAATGAGCTATTAGTCATCTTTCTCAACACACATCAGTCAAACTGACTAGAAATATTACGCTAAACATTTTATAACAAAAACAATTTTGTTAAAATCCTGATCAACTGTTTAAAAGTAACAATGAACGATCAAATGCACTTGAAAAAATGATTCAAAGACGGCTCCTTGAAATTACTAAATGTTTTTTTTAAGTTAAACGCTTGTAAACAATTTATTTAGGCTGAGTTTAAACACAAATTAAGTTAAACATTACTAAGTTCAATTTTTTTGTTTAAATTCAAAACGTATAAATTGTTTGCAACCATTCTGCTGATCTAATTTTTTTTTCTGTGTGCGTTTTCAGATTTATCTAATGCTTTCAACATAGTTTTTAACAACACTTTACAATTCGGGACATGTAGGTAATGTTTTTACTTTTGTGCATCATATATTAATTATGGTTCATCATTTACTAATGCATTAATCAATGCACTTCGGTTTAACATGGACTAACATTTAACAACTTTAACTAACATTAAGATACTATGTAAATAAATAAATAAATATTGTAAATACTGTAATAATTTCATTGTTTATTGTTTGTTACTGCATTAACTAACATTAACTACCCAATTTGTAAACTATTACCTACATTATTTAACAATGACATCCTAATTAAAAGAATAGTTCACCCAAAAATTTTGTTACCCATGATTTACTCTCCCTTGTGTTTTTTCTTCTGTTGAACACAAAATCAATGTTTTTAAAAATGCTTGCTGACACACATCAACTTCCATAGTAGGAAAACTAAATAAATTAACAAAAATGGAAATAAACAAATAAAAATAAATAGACATAAATAAAAATAAATAAATAAATAAATATAAAACATAAATAAACATAAATAAATAAAAAACATAAATAAACATAAAAAATATAAATAAACAAATAAAAATATATAAACAAATAAAAATTACAAATAAATAAACAAATAAATAAACAAATAAATAAATAAAAATAAACAAATAATAAATAAATAAATAAATAAATGATAAAAATTTGCATAAATGAAATAAATAAACAAATGAAAATAAATAAATATTAATAAATATATAAAAATAAATAAACATAAATAATAAATAAATAATAAATAACAAATAAATAAAAAACAATTAAACAAACAATACAAATAAATGAACAAATACAAATAAATAAGAAAATAAATTAAATAAATAACCATTCATTCATTCATGTTCTTTTTGGCTTATTCTCTTTATTAATCTGGGTTCGCCACAGCAGAATGAATTGCCAACTTATCCAGCATATGTTTTACGCAGCGGATGCCCTTCCAGCTGCAACCCAGCACTGGGAAAATAAATAAACAAACAAACAAATAAATAAACAAATAAAAAACAAATAAATAAACATAAATAAATAAACGTTAATAAATAAATAAAGATAAATAAATAAATTAATTAATAAACAAATAAATAAACATTAATATATATTAATAAATAAAAAATAAGGATAAATAAAAATTTAAAAAATGAGTAATTGCATACATACATACATACATACATACATACATACATACATAGTCAATGGGTCCCAGCAACCAGCAAAATATATTTTTTGTTCAACAGAAGAAACTGAAACAAATGAATGGTAAGTAAATGACAGAATTTTTATTTTTGCTATCCCTTTGAGCTCAGATAGTGTCCGCTCAAAAAAGCCGGTAATAATCTTGCAAAAACATAACACCATGCACATTACTGTTTACCTGTGTCACACGGCTCTAAAGAAGACGACACGGTCTGACTTCAAGAGGCGAACACAGTGAAACAATCCCAGCTTTCCTTCCAAGTCTCCTTATGTGGGGCCGCTGGTGCTGTCTCCTCTCAGCCATGACTATAAATGTGTGTGTGTGTCAGTGTGTGTGTGTGCTAGTCGAAAACCAACAAAAGACTTACAGAACAACTTCTATTTTTCACTGGGAGAGAGAGAGATGTGTGTGTGGCTTTGTCTGTGTGTCTGTGTGTGTGTATTTGCAGCCAGCAAATACCCCCTATTTCAACTTAGACATACTGGCTTCGAGTTGTTTTGTTTACTTCTGGAGAAGATGCTTTTGGCGTTCATCTTGCAGCGAGGAATCTACATTTTAACACAGATAAAGAGTCATCTGAGAAATACGGAAACTTATTTCGTGATAAAAGTGCACTAAACTTGCGTTAGCAACACTTTAAAATAATAGTCAAGTACTAACATGAACAAACTATTAGTAATACATTTAATTACGGTATTTATTCATCTTTGTTATAGTTAATGTTGTTAACTTTTTGCAAAAAAAAAAAACGTTGCATTTCTTACACCTACTGTCACTAGTGTCACAGCAAGGCCAGGGTCTCCCCACTCACACCACAATCAGCACGATCAGTCACCTGAATCCTAATTAGTCCCGCACCTGAACGTCATTTCCGATCATCACTCCAGCACTTTAAAGTCCCTTACCAGCCGTCGCTTAGCGTTTGGTCTCGTCGCAAGACAGAAGGCCAAACTCTCACGGTCAGTGAAATCTAGCAACTTCTAAAAGTTACTTTGTCTCGTTTCCCTGTTGGCTCCAGCAGGGCCGGAATGGGACACATTTTCAGCCCTTAAGTTTCAACCAGACCTACCTCAGTTCACGACTGACTATAGTAAAATAAGGTCATTTCCAATTCAGTTTCTAATGACATTATCACGTCTTTTTCAAGAAAAAAGCTGCTTTAGAAATTCAAATGTTCGAAAGCCCTAACAGTTTTATATCTCTTAACAATAGAATGAAAAAATAATAATAATAATTCGTTTTATTCGTGATATTTGTTTACCACTGATCCACAATAGTGCTATAAACTGTGATCTGCAAGACAAGGTATTACTTTCTATTGATGACTTAATCTTTTTCTCCCCTTTTTCGATTTCTGATCATGTTATGTCAGATTTATGTAGTGAATCATCTGATTTTCATTGAGCAGGTGTATTATTCATTAATATTCATTATTCAAATTCTCAAATTTGCTGTTTGGGGTCGAATGATGATAGTTAACGTTACATCATCATTAACGTTACTTAACCTGCAGGCTGTATTTTGCTCACGGGGCTGCGAGAAAATAAATAAGAAGAGCGTCGCTGCGGCAAAATAATGAATAAAAAGAGTGAAGCTATGGTCAAATAAATAAATAGATGTAAAAAAAAAATGTGCGACTGCTGAGAGCGCAAGCAGCTAGGGACACCGACCCTCACGGCCAAAAAAACGAACCGGCCCACGGGGAATTCTCCCGGTGCTCCCGATTAGCCAATCCGGGCCTGGGCCCCAGTATATCAGTCTTTCCTCCCTTGTTTGTTTTCCACCTGGCAGGCCCGGATTCAGAATTCAGAGGCCCCTGTCTGGCCACACCCCTGTTGTTGAACTAAAAAGGTTAATATAATATTTTTAAATAAAATTAACCTATAATGTATTGCTTGTATTTTTAAAATAAATGATATACAGTACATATATTTCAAGTCTACAAAGATTTAATTATTTTTAAAGCATTTAAAGCACACTTTGAAAAAATATACTAATACAAGTATAAAGTGAAAATTAATTAATTTTAATATACTTGTTCACAGAAGCAATACTAAAACTTATATTTAAGCATATTTTTTAATGTACAACTTCTACAAACGTATAATGCATTTGATGCGGATATAACACCTCTCCAATTCAGTTCTATGAATCTGAGTCTTCCATAATACACACACTTATTAGGTTCATACTTGTCTTTCTCGTGATGAAGAGTTGGCAAAATCTGATATGCAAGTTAAAAAAAGAAGAACATGTTCATCAGACGCTGGATTTGTACTGGGTTCATGATCAATGGCGTCAAAACTTGTTGTCATGCACTTTACGAGCTACGCCACTCACACTGCTATCTGTTGAGCTCTTTATTTATGCTGTCTCTGTTAATCAAACGGCGATGGGCGGAAGTCACTCAACCAGCTTATTCCAACGTGGTGCGCTATTCACACTTAGCCTAAATCCGCTTGTTAAGTGTGACGTCACGCGAAGCGGCTTCCGGGTCCAAGCGCTCTATTCAACTGAATGGTGAGACTGATGAAATGGTAATAATAAACGTTTACAAAGCGATTTAAGGCTTTCGAAAATCAGGATCGCAGTATATATGTCCATGCCTAATATCCGATGGCCAGAAAGTGATTATTTTTTTTATAAATTGTTAATTTTTTGGTATTTGTTATGCAGCAAGCTCAGAGATTGTTGTGTACACTATGACTTTATATAAAATTAACCTTAATGTGTGACAGGAATAAAACGTGATCATAAACAAATGATTTTTCCACTCAAATGAATGACGGCTTGGACCCGGAAACAGTATTACCAGCCTGATCTCACGAGAAAACGTAAGTATTTTACGTTTTGCCAGTTTAGTGGCTAATTTGTACGAGTTCAGTCGTACGAATTGGTACGATTTTAAAAAGGAGGCGTGGCACCTGACCCCACCCCTAACCCCAGCCGTCATTGGGGGATGAGCAAATCGTACTAAATTGTACGAATTAGATCGTACGAATTCATACGAATTAGCCACTAAATGAAAAAGTAATGAGTTGCCGTGAGATTGTGTTGGTATTACATACGACACAAACACGTCACCACTTAACAAGCGGATAGACACTCCAGTGTCTGCATTTTTTTCCTTCTCGCAGGAGCCCCAAGTGCTCACGGGCCCTTTGGCCTGTGCCCATTGGTTAATCCGGCCCTGCCTCCTTGTCTTGTCTGTTTCCTGATCTCTAGCTTAATCTCCTCCACCGATGCCTCCGAGTCATCTGGTCAGGTCCATCATCTTCACTCAAAAGACATTCAATGTTCATACCGTTCATCTGCCATCCTTCACAATCTGTCACAGCTCGTTTCTACGTCCTTCTGTGACAGCTACTTACCACCTTCAATGTATTTTTCCCCCCAACACATCCCATAATTTCTATAATATAAGCCTCTACAAAATAGTTGTCCATTTATAGTAGAAGTACTTTTGCTATGCAAATAAGAAAAAATGAACACTAACAGTAAATAAATTAACCTTTGTATACTGAATCATCTTTATTCATTAAAGTATGCCACTAAATCTTTCAGGTTATCATTTAACACAGTACATTACATGGTTTGTTTTTACAAAAAAAGCTACATTAATTGTAGTGCAACATGATTTCTTCATGATTTCTTGGTATGGTTTCTTTGTAAACCAGCATTGCTGTGTAGCGTAAAACCATTATTTAAATAATGTTAGTTCATATTAACTTGCAGTAACTAATGTTAACAAGCACAACTTTAGAATGTAATCATGCGTTAATGTTGAACATTTAATAAATGCTTTACAACATTAGTATGATACTAAGGTAATGTTAGTAAATAAACTAGCATTAAATAATGAACCATTATTCTAAAGCGTTACCGAGGAATCTGCAATTTAACACAGATAAAGTGTAATCTGAGGAATACGGAAACGCATTACTTGTTTGAAGTGCACTACTTGCATTTGCCTGGCTTTTCTTTTTTTTTGTGTGTGTGTAAGGAAACTAGTTTTAAACTTTTTCTGGGTTTCTTTTTTGCCAGTGCTCTTGCTGCTGCGACACTAGGGCATTGTGGGTGGTTTTAACAAGATAAAGAGTGGGTGGTTGCTTGGTAGTTTCTCACTTAAGCCGCTCTCTAGATATGGCTCGGTTTCCACCTGCAATATTAATTAATTGGATTTTTTTTTTTTTTTTTTGTTATCCACCAGGCCAAAAACTCTAATCACTTAGAAAACTGAGAGGACATTTTTACAATTTTAATAATCATTTATTCCTTTAACACAAAATATGCTGTAGCAGCTTTTTAATACTTCAAGATCAAATTACTAGCCCTGTATATGTGGGTAATACTAATAGCTGATTGTCTAAGCAAACACTCACTTTCTCTGTTTACTACAAAAATCCTTTTAGAAAGTATAGCAGTACTATATAGAGGGTATGAAATGATAAAGCAATATTTGTGTACAATGTATATAACACCCAAGCAAAACAAAAATGTGACCCTGAAGTGTTATGGTGCACATATATATTTGGCAATAGCCAAATATACACTGTTTTGGTCAATATAGATTATTATGTCAAAACTCATCATAATATGACGTAAAAATATATCAGTGGAAATGTACACATCAATGGGAAGATTATTCATTCCACTTTCAGACAATACATAAATCTAGATTTCTAAAAAAAAAAAAAATGACATCAATACAAATGTACACTCATTGGCCACTTTATTAGGTACACCTGTCCATCTGCTCAACGCAAATTTCTAATCAGCCAATCACATGGCTGCAACTCAATGCATTTAGGCATGTAGACATGGCTAAGATGATCTGCTGCAGTACAAACCGAACATCAGAATGGAGAAGAAAGGGGATTTAAGTGACTTTGAACGTGGCATGGGTTTGGTACCAGACGGGCTGATCTGAGTATTTCAGAAACTGCTGAGCTAGTGGGATTTTCACGCACAACCATCTCTAGGGTTTACAGAGAATGGTCTGAAAAAAGAGAAAATATCCATTGAGTGGCAGTTCTGTGGGTGCAAATCCCTTGTTAATGTCAGAGTGCAGAGGAGAATGGCTAGACTGGTTCCAGCTGATAGAAAGGCAACAGTAAATCAAATAACCACTCGTTACAGCTGAGGTCTGCAGAAGAGCATCTCTGAACACACAACATGTCTAACCTTGAGGCGGATGGGCTACAGCAGCAGAAGACCACAACGGCTGCCACTCCTGTGAGCTAATAACAGGAAACTGAAACTACGATTCACACAGGCTCACCAAAACTGGACAATGGAAAAATGGAGAAACGTTGCCTGGTATGATGAGTCTCAATTTATGCTGCCACATTCGGATGGTAGAATGTACACATTAATCGTAATTAACAGCATGAAAGCATGGATGCATCCTGCCTTGTATTAACAGTTCAGGCTGGTGGTGGTGGTGTAATGGTGTGGAGGATATTTTCTTGGCACACTTTGGGCCTTTAGTGCCAATTGAGCATCGTGTCAACGCCACAGCCTACCTGAGTATTGTTGCTGACCATGTCCATCCCTATATGACATAAGTGTACCCATCTTCTGATGGTTACTTCCAGGAGGATAATGCACCATGTCATAAAGCTTGAATCATCTCAGACTGCTTTCTTGATCATGACAATGAGTTCACTGTACTCAAATGGCCTCCACAGTCACCAGATCTCAATCCAATAGAGCACCTTTGGGATGTGGTGGAACGGGAGTTTCTCATCAACAAATCTGCAGCTACTCTGATGCTATCATGTCAATATGGAGCAAAATCTCTGAGGAATATTTCGAGTACCTTGTTGAATCTATGCCACAAAGGATTAGGGCAGTTTTGAATGCAAAAGGGGGTCCAACCTGGTACTAGTAAGGTGTACCTAATAAAGTGGCCGGTGAGTGTATACACCAATGAAACGTTTATTTATTCTGCTTTCAGATAATAATAAATCCCAATTTAAAAAAAAAAAACTTTCCAGGGTCACATATAACAAGAACAGTTGCATACTAAACAGCATACTACATAACAAACAAACCCCTCTTCACTTAGCAACTGCATAACACAATAAAAAAAACTCTTCTGAACCACATAGAAACACGACGACAACCACCCACATTCTACATCATCACATTGCTTTCATAGACAAACAGTAATGAGAACAGTTTCAGAAATCTACTTTTGGCCTGTTTTGTTATTTAAAGACACACACAGACGAGGGTCAGAAGCGTAACATCTGACACTGAGAGCTGCTGTGTCCCGTGGTTTCGAGCGGAGCATGTGACGGCTAGCGCTGCTGGGTGATTAGCGCTTCAGGGAGACGCATCAGATGATGAGCTTGCTCATGTTTGTGTCAGGCTTCCCACATGATCTCTCCAGAAGACACACACGTTAAAACTTCTTCAGGGGGAATGTGCTCAGGCTCTAATGTTTCTGTAAATAACCCATCGGTTATGCTGCTTCTGAATGGTGTGCAATGTTTAAAAAAAGTCCTTTGACCTGGATGAAATAGAGATCAGTGATTTCTACAACATTTCATGTCCTTTTACACAATGTAGAATAAGTCTCAGGTGTTCCTGTGACATTTTAGCTCAAAATACCTCCTGATTAGTTTATTACTTCATGGTGGTAATAGAGGTTTTAGGGCAGAGGCAAGAACATGCTGTTTTGGAGATTGTCTTTTTACATGCTAATCAGCTGCTACTCCCCACCCCCTATTCAATAGAGGGCGAAGCCTTTACAGCTCTCTATTGCACTGGGACAACAAAAAATAAATATATTTCTTTCTTCATATACAGTGATCTGAATATACAAAAAAGTGCCCAAAACAGTTATATTTGGCATCAGCTGTTATTTACACATGGTTATGCCAAAAAAATATATATATATATTTTATATATATATTTTTAAAAATATGTATATATATATATATTTTTACAGCGTGTCTTTATAAAACAAAAAAACAAAATGCTTTGGCAGTTTAAACTCCGGATATACAGTGTGTAATGGCGTCAGCTGTCATATACACTCATGGTTATGCCAAAATCAAACAAAAGACAAACATGTTTACATATTGATAGTTATGTATATGATTATTAGAACATTAACATTTATCCAAAGCAACTTCCAAGTGTGGATAAGCACTTCAAATCATCCGAGAATTCCACTAAATATATTATTTTTATTTGCATTTTAGTTTATTTTCTAGAAATGTTTTTTATTTTATCTATTTATTTTTATTTGTATTAAATGTTTTCAGTTATTTTAATTTGCATTTTATTTTAATTAAATTTATTCTATTTATTTAGTTTTTATTGCTTTTTGTTATCTTAATTTGCATTTTAATTTAATTAAATTTATTCTATTTATTTGTATTTATTTGTATTTGTATTTGAAAAAAAATATTTGGATTTTTATTTAATTTAATAGCATTTTATTTTAAATCAGTATATCACTATATTAAATCTGTAAAACAGCAGCATTAACAATATTTTATTCTATTTATTTTTATTTATTTTTATTTGTATTACATGTTTTTAGTTATTATAATTTGCATTTTATTTAAATTAAATTTATTCTGTTTGTTTAGTTTTTATTGCTTTTTGTTCTCTTAATTTGCATTTTAATTTACTTAAATTTTAGTCTATTTATTTTTCTTTGTATTTGAAAAAAATTGGATTTTTATTAAATTTAATAGCATTTTATTTTAAATCAGTATATCACTATATTAAATCTGTAAAACAGCAGCATTAACAATATTTTATTCTATTTATTTATTTTTATTTGTATTAAATGTTTTTAGTTATTATAATTTGCATTTTATTTAAATTAAATTTATTCTATTTATTTAATTTTTATTGCTTTTTGTTATCTTAATTTGCATTTTAATTTAATTAAATTTATTCTATTTATTTGTATTTGTATTTGAAAAAAAAATTTGGATTTTTATTTAATTTAATAGCATTTTATTTTAAATCAGTATATCACTATATTAAATCTGTAAAACAGCAGCATTAACAATATTTTATTCTATTTATTTTTATTTTTATTAAATGTTTTTAGTTATTATAATTTGCAATTTATTTCAATTAAATTTATTCTATTTATTTAGTTTTTATTGCTTTTTGTTATCTTAATTTGCATTTACATTTAATTAAATTTATTCTATTTGTATTTGTATTTGAAAAAAAATATTTGGATTTTATTTAATTTAATAGCATTTTATTTTAAATCAGTATATAAAAATATTAAATCTGTAAAACAGCAGCATTAACAATATTTTATTCTATTTATTTTTTATTTATTTTTATTTGTATTAAATGTTTTTAGTTATTATAAATTGCATTTTATTTTAATTAAATTTATTCTATTTATTTAGTTTTTATTGTTTTTTGTTATCTTAATTTGCATTTTAATTTACTTAAATTTATTCTATTTTTATTTAGTTGTATTTGTATTTGAAAAAAAATAGTTGGATTTTTATTTAATTTAATAGCATTTTATTTTAAATCAGTATATAACTATATTAAATCTGTAAAACAGCAACATTAACAATATTTTATTCTATTTATTTTTATTTTTATTAAATGCTTTTAGTTATTATAATTAGCATTTTATTTAAATTAAATTTATCCTATTTATTTAATTTTTATTGCTTTTTGTTATCTTAATTTGCATTTTAATTTGATTAAATTTATTCTATTTATTTGTATTTGTATTTGAAAAAAAATTATTTGGATTTTTATTTAATTTAATAGCATTTTTTTAAATCAGTATATCACTTTATTAAATCTGTAAAACAGCAACATTAACAATATTTTATTCTATTTATTTTTATTTGTATTAAATGTTTTTAGTTTTTATAATTTGCATTTTATTTTAATTAAATTTATTCTATTTGTTTAGTTTTTATTGCTTTTTGTTCTCTTAATTTGCATTTTAATTTACTTAAATCTATTCCATTTATTTTTAGTTGTATTTAAAAAAATTGATTTTTATTCAATTTAATAGCATTTTATTTTAAATCAGTATATCACTATATTAAATCTGTAAAACAGCAACAATAACACACTATGACACAACTCAACCATATTGTTATGTATTTGTTCCCATAATAAAACTGTCAGAAGCAGTGTTTACTGATACAGAGATTAACTCCCGACTTTGAAGTGACTTTGTGTTTTGTAACTCCACAGATCTTTGTCAAACTCAAACAGCAACATTAAAAAGTTGAAAGCATTAAAATCATAACAGAACCTTTTAATTTACTTTAAATGTACTTAATTTACTCAAATGAAGTGTATTATGAAGTGTGCAGTTTCTTAATAACACCTCTCCGCAGCTTTGTTCATAATTAAATATCAGTATGATTTAATATCGATATAAAATAAAAGTCTTCTGAGCTGCTACTCATTCAAATCTTCACACATCAGTGTCCATCCTTCAAAACATGTTAGAATATTCAACAACTCATCCTTTAATTTAATGTTTATGCTCATCTGCATAAATTCAAGGTATTTAAAGTCATTTACACACTACATCTTTTCTGTGTGAACTGGGACAAACTGCCACAGTAAAGACATTAAGCTGTCTTAAATAGCTCACCATTTCAGTCCGAATGCAGATCTTTTTGGCTCATGTGAGACACAGAAATGCTGCTGTTCCCAGAGGTTTCCGTGTCTAACCTACATCATTATTGTAAATACAGCTGCTCTCGAGTTTCCTGTCTGCGCCTATGGACTCTGAAAGACTATGTTCAGAATTGTATACAACACTACACTGCTTTTTCAGTATACATTTTACCAACAGATTTCCATTATCCTTCTTATATTACACATTGTTAGATTTAAAAAAGTCATACGAATAATATTACATGCATAAATAATATATGCATACAATATATACTGTGCATGCTTTTATTATTTTGCTCAATGCATACTGCGCTTAAAACATTATATGTTAGGCACATAGGGTCTGAGAGTAACGTAATTTCGCTTCTCTATATGTCCTGTTCATGTGGTTGAATTGACAATAATGCTGACCTTGACTTTGCTCCTGGTTCATGCCTCGATGCACGCGCTTTCTGAATGTTTTTATAAAGTGTGATTAGAAAAAAATTATCTATTTTTACCATTCGAGGCTGCCTATATTGTCACTGTTGCCACAATATTGTGTTTAAACCTTTAAACGGCCCCTAGCTGTGCAGTTTGTGTGAGCAGTAAACGAACCTTTGTGATGTCACAGGGGGCGGAAGTATTTTTTGTAGTCCCCAAAATTCGTTCATTGTAGGCATTGCTAAGCTAACTCTGTAAAAACCAAGGTCTCCCTTCCCAGCAAACAATGAGTTGGCGGACCGTCGGCGTTTTTTGGTCGGCACAAATTCAGCGGCTTGATATGGGCGGACCGCCGTCGGCTTACCAGCGGCAAGCCGCCCATTCTAAAAGTTATGTCGGCCCACCGGCGTTTTTTTGGGTGGCACGCCACCAGCGGATTACCGTGGGTGGACCGCCGTCTGGACACCACTGGCTACCCAACAAACACACAACGTTGCCTCAACGTAGCGACCTTCCTACAACGTTGTACCAACATTGTAAAAAGGTTGAGGATTCTACGTTGTTGCTAAAGGTTGTCACAACGATGTCATAAGGTTGCCATTTAAACATCACGAGGGCCGCATACTTTAGGTTGTGCTTAGGTTGCATGGACAACCACTGTACAACATTTACTGGTCACAGCTGAATCAGTTTAAATTTCAACAAGCCGTCGTCTCATTCATCAACGACCGAGGAGACGTGAGTATTGCTTTATTTCTTCTTGCTAAATAAGATACGTAAATCGTGAATATTCAAACAAACCTACGATTTCGACAACAATCTGTTCCAACATTACACACACACAAAAGCCGTAATGAAGTTGTTACGAGCGAGTAACATTTCGGCATTCCGTTCACTGGAGATTTTATATGTAATGAAATTACAATAAATGTCTGAAATTTCAATAACTTGCTAGTCATATTCGTTTCCATCTGTCCTCTCTTGTTCACTGCCTATTTTGACTTGTGTCTGCTGTGGATCTCTGAAGCTGGATTATCTGTTGAATTTGTTTCTTCCTCTGACTGCTTTCTCCATACCAACAACTATGCCTGGTCTTCAGCTGCGCTCCCTGGTCTGCTGTATTCTCCAGTCCAGAGCTTCACTGCACAGTGTCTGAATTTTAATTTATATATATATATATATATATATATATATATATATATATATATATATATATATATATATATATATATATATATATATATATACACATTTTAATGATTTCTTGTTTACTTTTCTTGTTTGTTTACCCTTTAGTTTAATTATATATATATATATATATAATCTAAACTTTATACTGTTTGTTTATAATTAGATTTGTACTGTATGTATTAAATGTTGTGAAATATATAATAAAAAGTTTGATTATATTCATTTGTGTGGCATTTTTACACTTTAAAGTTTACACATGCAGTTGTTAAATGAAATAGGAAAAATAAATGAACAATATTTAATATTAAGCAATACTGGAAAAGAATTGCTGCTTATCCTGTATTCTAGGCAGTATTGATAAACTGCCACAAAAAATATTAATACAAGTAGTAAGAACGCCGCCTCGCGGTTGCTGAATGTCGCACGACAACGTTGCTACAGCCTTCTCACGTCTTACATTTCTACGTTGTGACAATGTAGCGAGCACGTAAGCGGCAACGTTGCCTTTGAAAAAATACAACGTTGTGCAGACATCGCTACAACGTAAATGTGTTTGTTGGGTATACGATGGCCCACCCAGTGATGTTTTTAATGTTGTTGGCTGTTCTGTACCTGATATAAGTACTTGTGTTAAACACTTTTTACATTTTAAACGAATGAGGCACTTAATAAAAATATAGTTATTAATAAAAGCAAAGTTTAGTAAATAAAACTACAAGAGGTTTTAAATATAACAGGTTATTATTAAAACAAAACAAAATTAAGTTTAAAAATCAAGATTTAATATTAAATGTCATTATTTAATATGTTTATGAATTGTTTAAATGTTTATGTAAATGCTGCGTGACTTTAAAGTGTCCATTACCGAGCCCCATTCAAGCACTGCAGCAGAGAGCGTTGTCATGGAAACGGAGCAACGACACGACGCCTGACCGTCAACAGCACTTCTCTCATGCGGCAGTTTTCACTAATTTCAGGTAAGTTTAGTCGCTAAAATCACGCAAATGTTACATATAACTGTTTCTGACACTTTTCTTACTGGTAATTGACATATTTCTGTTTAACATGTTTTTATAGCGACTCAACAGTCGGAAAAAAAGTCTTTGGAAAAAGTCCGTTAGAGTTTTAGCAGAGGTAACGTTAACGTTAGCATTAGACTAGCTATTGTTTATAAAAGTGTTGGCTTTTAATTACATTTTATGTGTAGATGAAAGGTTTGACAATGTTTTATTGGAGGTAGTCTACTTTATTTAGCCTAAAATAAGCACTGTACTGTCAACAAGAGCGAATTAAAATGTTAAAGTTAGTACATATGTGTTACTTTGATATTTCACAGTAATGTAAACTAATATTAATTTTAAAAAGTGCTCTGTGGTTTCAGGTGTGACAAAATTACCCCTACAACAGAAGAAAAGAGCCAAGATGAAGGGAGCTAATCACAGAGCAGGAGGAAACACTGGTAAAACTATAATTAACTGTTAAATAGATTCATGTGCATTTTTATAAGAAATCCCTACATTATCATGCATCTGATACATGTCTTTATTGCAGTTATTTTAGTTTTGACATCCAAACATAAATGAGTGGTTTTAAACAATTTTTTACATTGCTTTTCTCAAAGCTGAATTTACAGCGTCAGTGCTCCAGTCCAAAATGTAATATTGTATTCATAATTTGCTGCTGATCAAGCAAGATTTCTTATTTTTATCATGTTTTGTTATTTCAGGATTCATTGTTGAATAGAAAGTTTAAATTGAAAAGTATTTGAATCAGAAATCTTAACTCTCTTCTGATCTGTTTTATGCACCCTTGTTTAATACAAGTAACCATTTCTTGAAATGTGTTAGTAATATATTTTTTTTATTACTTCTTTCTAGATTTTGGATCGTCCTCAACTCACTCTACCACTTTGTTTTTCCTTGCCAGACTTCATTCAAGGTAAGTAATATTATAGTGTCACTTAAAAGTGTTCCCAATGATTACTTTTATTAATGTTAATATTAATATCAACTGCATCAAACAAATTAGCCTATTAGAATGATTTCTGAAGGGTCATCTGACACTGAAGTAATGATGCTAACAAATCAGCTTTGACCTCACATTAATAAAATATATGGTCACATTTTATTTTGATGGTCTGTTTGTTGAATTTAAGCTGCATTGCATCTACATGCCATCTAATTCTCATTAGATTATAAGTAGACTGTTAGGGTTGCGGTTAGGGTTGGTGTAAGTTGACATGTACTTGGTAAATTAAGGGTTAGGGTTAGGGTCAGTTAATGTCTGTTGAAGGAGCAGAATCAACAGATATTAAGCAGACAGTCTATTAATACTCAAATGGACCATATACAATGTATTGAAATTAAAAATCATTATTTTAAACTGTAAAAATATTTCAGTGTTACTTTTAAACTGTAAATTAATGTTATCGATCAAATCAATGCAGTCTTGATGTCCAATAAAAAGACAATAAAAATACAAACATTATTGTCAATAATGATCTAGTTACTGATGATGGACAAAAATAATGACTGATGATTCTGTTATTTCAGGATAAGAAAGAAGCCTGCTACAAGAGAGACAGCGGAAGGGAGCCTCAAAGACATTTTTATTAGGATCTGCTAATCATGAGGGGGCAGACAAAAGAACCTGCATTTTCCTTCAGCTTAATATCAGGGGTCGCCACAGCGTAAGGAACTGGATATTACTTTGGCATATGTTTTACACAGCCTTCCAGCTGCAACCCAGCACTGTGAAACACCCATACACTCTCGTATTCACTGACACTTCTACACTATGTTCAAATTCACCTTTAGCACAAGTGTTTGGACTGTGGTGGAAACCCACACCAAAACAGGGAGAACATGCAAACTCCACACAGAAATGCCAGCGGACCCAGCCGGGACTCATACCAGCAACCTTTTTGCTGTGAGGTGACAGTCTGAGCCACTGTGCTGCCCCAGTGTAGTTATTAATAACCTCCAGATGTTTTACAGTTTGATTTTGTTATAATAATGCACGTTTAGATTTATTGTAATATGTTAATGTTTATTCGCAATGTAATTTATTTTTATGTTATTTATAATAACGTTAAATGTCATAAGAATGTTATAATTTAATATAATATTATAATAAATAATTATAATAATGTTAAAATATAAATAATACTAATTTTTTTAATAGTTTATTTTTATAATGAGAAGTCTCAAAGTTTGTCTTTATTATAGAAAACTCATAGTTGAATGGCTACCACTTTACAATAAGTTTGTATGTATTATTTAATGTATTTACTAACATAATAAACAATACATTTATTACAGTATTTATTCATCTTTGCTAATGTTGGTAAATGGTAAAAAGTTGTTAATTGTTTATTCATGTTAACTCGCAATGTATTAACTAATGTTAACAAGCATGACTGATTTTATTAATGCATTAGTAAATGCTGTACATAAATTATGCTGTACAGGTATTGTTCATATTAGTTCATATTTATACCATTAACATTACTTATAAAACTACTGTAAAATGTAACTGTTGTATGTATGTTGTTATATTATATTTGTATGTATTTTATATGTATTTTATATTTATTTTGTTATATTTGTTAACGTATGTGTTTTTGAAACATTTCATTAAGTGTTTAATATATGTTCGTTATGCAGTATTATAAATAAATGTTATAATGATTAAGTATTTTGTACTTGATTTCATTATTGGACATATTTATATTGAATACAATTGTAAAGGCTAATATAATATTTAAAAATGACATGTGGACCGACCGTGGGCCGCCAGCAGACACTTATTTAAAACCAGCGGTCCGATGGCGGACCACCGTCGGAAAAGCGGCGGGAGTCGATGGTGGGCCGCTGGAATAACGATGAGCAAATTGACGGTGGACCGCGGGCGGCGCCCGCCAGTGGACCGCCGACTTTGCCGCCGGCGGGCCGCCAGTGGCCCCCTGGTCTTATGTTAGCTGGGTTTGGATTGAACTTAGAACTTTTTACATTCAGAGACGTTGTTTATGTTCACACAGCTACATTACACATCAAGTAAAGTTTAAAATATGATATCATAGTGGACTACCATTGATATATACACTAGATTTCGCATAGGGACCCTGAGCATGCGTCAATAGCGCCGCCACATTGGTACAGTGCTCCTAGGACAAATGTCATTCAACCGCACTAGTCAAGACAGTGTTATTACGTGAAAATGCGGGACTTTAGCGCTGTCTACGGGTGTAGTAACGAGCAAACAAAGAAAACAAAGCACAAAGGCAAAACATTTCATTGGTAATATTAAGTTTTTTTCTGTTTTTGTATGTTCTGAACTTTTGTGCTAATCAGGTAACGTTATTGATGATAACAGTCACTTACTGCATTCGGCAAAGCAGCTCCAACTCGCACTAAACACTCGGCTTATGCTAGTTTTGTTGAATAAAATCAGCAAACAATGCAAAAGAAATATGACAACGAGATGCTGCGCTGCCAGAAACTTTATTGTCGGCTATGAACGAGTCGTTCATAACGGAGATTCATTCACAAACGAATCGTTCCCTCCGTCAGTATGAGAAGTGAAAGCAGGAGAGGAGCTGTGTTTCAGGACATGATTAGATCAAATTTAACAGGGAGGGTGAATAGTACATTTCTGTACACACAAACACAAGCTTTGTCAGGAATGGCCGTGCGGTCACTGATCCATCAATGTAGAAAAGTGATGTAAAATTATAATTTTCGTAATTAGAAAAAAATTTTACATAATAACATCCAGGAAAACTCCCGATCATAGATAAATGTGTATATGTGTATATCTCTGGCTTTGGATGGCCACAGTCCTCCACTGTACCATGGTCCCGCATTTATTTCAAAGGAGTGCTACCCTGTAGCAAGATGGCGGCGCTATTGACGTATTCCGTCCAATAGACAACAATAGGCCAGGCGACATCTAATGTATATATCTATGGTGGACTACTTTTTGTTGGCTCTCCTTTAACAAGCAGAAGTCCTGGCGCCCCCTGCAGGCCAGTCGCGAATTGCTATGAGATAGCGATGACAGATCAGGCAAAACATGCAGGGAATCTGAGGAAAAGAGTACTTCGTGCACTCGTTAGGGGACCACTGATATGACACAAGTATAAATAAACATGTAAAGGCAGATTGGTGTGCGTTGGCTCGGTTTCTCTGATGCTGAAACACGTCAACTGCTGATAAATACCAATCTCTTCATCATTAGAGAGGAAAGAGAAGAAAGAAATGGCTTGTGTGAGTCACAGTCAAAGCTGCCCTGTCCTGCTCCATATGTCTATTTCATGTTAGTCCTAGCCATTATTTCTCTATGATCGATTTGGTGTTTGTTTCTAATTTTAAGTGGGTGATTTGCTGTTTTGTTCTCTGTGCGCTGGGCCGTGACTCACGCCTCAGCATGGCTTACTCTCTGTGTTTACGGAGGGATTTCCTAATTAAAGCTGTCAAATGTCTCGCAGGCTTAGAGCAAACTGAATAAGAAATGCACAGGAGAACAATTAAAGGAATAATTCATCCCGAACTAAACTTCTGTCAGCGTTTACTCTCAATCATGTCCTAGCAAAGCCATCTGATGAGATTTTAAGCTGCTCACACTGTTCTGAAGGTTCAAGCTGTAATATGAGTATCTTTGAAGAAAGCTGTCAAAGTGAGAAAATAGGTCACACTTTATAATAAGGTTGTATTAGTTAATGTTAGTTAAAAGTCCATTTTAAAGTTAATTAAGTCAAAATTGTCCATCCTCCTGTGAATTTGTTTTCTTTTTAAAATATTTCCCAAATGATGTTTAACAGAGGAACGTTTCACAGTATTTCTTATGATGGTTTTTTTTTACTTCTGTGGATATGTGACTATGACAGAGGAAGAGGAGTTATTTCTGAAGCAGGATCCCTCGTGACCATACTGTACCTTGAGAAGTACATGTTAAGATGCAATAAGTTAATTATATATATATATCCATATACATATATAGGTTTATATCCGGTCAGAATAAGTGAGCAAACAGCCTCAAAAAGACAGATGTGTTTTAGTGCTGTCAAAATGTATATATATATATACACACACACACACATACAACATTTCAGTCTGGATCTCTAATCTGATAAGCCGTGATATATTTAAGTAATATCAGCATCCGTACAGCCTCTTTACACTTTGTGTATTACTCCGCCCACATACAGCCAGCTACAAGCAGACACTACAGTTTGACAAATATTACACAAAATATACTTTTGAAGCTTTTTTAGTCGAGAATGTAGCTGTTTAGATTGCAACTTTGCAGTTTATTTGCAAGAATAGTGCCTATTTTTAAATATTTACAATTTCTGAGAGACAGCTCGTCGGCGACAGTTGACGTTTTCTATCCACAAGATGGCGACAGAACTGCATAATAAGCCCTTACGCTTAGAAGATATAACTGTCTGATTTCTAACTACAGCAGATCAAATCAATATTAAACTAGTAAGCACACCTGCCAACACTTCCGTTTTTCATGGGAGTATCCTGTATTTCAGACCAGTCTCCTGCAAACATCCCGTTTTTATTTCTTTCTAAGAAAAAGTCCCGTAATTTCACCCACCCCTCTCTTTGGTACAGTCCGTACACCACCGGGTTGCCAACTTTGGTACAGTACCCAATCGAAGCAGCCACCCAAAACCCGCTGCATCCTGTTCTCAACCTCACCCCCGAACACCCTCATGTTTTTCAGGGTTACTTATTGTGAAATCCCGATTGCAAGAGAGAAATACTGTAGACTGTAACACTGTAAGAAGAGATCTCTGTAGTCGGATGGCATTTCATGTCACGTTTAGCCTTATATTCTTAAAGTGTAAGCAAAATCAGCAGTTTTGTCGTAATTTTAGACATTTAAGTCATTCAAACACTAGCTCTAAAGTGATGTGGTGAATTAGTAACGGCTTCTGCTGTTCTGATGTCAGCTGCAAATGTGAATGAATGGCGGAAGAAATAATAATAATAATAATAATTCCTTACATTTATATAGTGCTTTTCTGGGCACTCAAAGCGCTTTACACAATGGGGGGGGGGGGGGGGTGATCTCCTCATCCACCACCAGTGTGCAGCATCCACCTGGATGACGCGACGGCAGCCATTTTGCACCAGACCACACACCACACACCAGCTGATTGGTGGAGAGGAGACAGAGAGATGATATGCCAATTAAGATATGGGGAGGGTTAGGAGGCCAGTGGGCAGATTTGGCCAGGATGCTGGGGTTAAACCCCTACTCTTTTTCGAAGGACATCCTGGGATTTTTAACGAACACAGAGAGTCGGGACTTCGGTTTAACGTCTCATACGAAAGACAGCGCTCACTGAGCAGTATAGAGTCCCTGTCACTATACTGGGGCATTAGGACCCACACAAACCGCAGGTTGAGCGCCCCCTGCTGGCCTCACTAACATCACTTCTGACAGCAACCTAGCTTTCCCATGTGGTCTCCCATTCAGGTACTGACCGGGCGCAGCCCTGCTTAGCTTCAGTAGGTGACCATGTGAGAGTTGCAGAGAGCGAGCTGCCAGCAAAAGGAAGAAAGTAGTTCCTAATAAAAAAAAAGGGTTTTTAGACTCTCCATGTTTGATTTTCCTATTAAATACAGGATTGTGATGTTAAACTGTTGTATAAACGCAATATCACACTCGTAGCAGTGCGATATGGCTGTATATCAGCACTGGTGGGACGCTAACGCACACCTCCCACCAGTGCTGATGTACACCCGTGTGTGTGTGTGAAAACATACAATATAATGCTTATTCCAAAACATTTCCCTTTACTATAAATTACTATAGTATATTAAATGTGTAATAGAGTTTTATAGTATTTTTTTGTTTTTGTTTTAGCTGGTATATACTATAATGTGTTTTTGTTTAGTACAGCATATTATTTACAGTAAATAACTGAACTGAGCTATTCTGCCTCATAAGTTTCATTGACAGTTTTATCGATCATTAAGATATAATTGGCTTGGATTTTAGTTGCTTCGATTTAAAAATAAAACAGTAAAAGTAGCCGAGCTACTTTAGCCAAGTAGCTTTTAGCTTAGCTTGCTACATTTCCCAGGGGATAGCTTTTACATTTTAAGTAGAGTTGCTAATAGCTTAGCTCACTACATTTTTCAAGTAGCTTGCCCAACACTGGGTACAGGTGCTATAATGCCACCAGGTTTCTGTACACAACCCTACTCAGAAATGCACAATAATGTTTTGTTACAAATAAAAAGTGATTTTAAGTAAATGTCTGGGGCAAATGCTAACTGGTGCATGTGTTGTTTAGTTGTTGCTTGAATGCAAGCGATACATTTACAATCATTACCTAAGCAGCTCATTTTTGAGAGGTTGTGTGTAATAAAGTGAATCAAAAGACAGTCTTTGTCCCACAGAGCAGCTTTAATTACAAGCATCTGGGGATGATTTATGTGCAAAGCAACATACTTTCACAGAAACAACAATTAACCTCAAACGGAGCGATAATTTCTCTGGAAATGCAGGAATTGAGTGAAGTCTGTGGCTATATGAGACGGTATCCCAGAGCAATCTTGTTTAATTGGTCCCCGTAATCAAATTTTCAGCAGTCGCCACAGTCTGCAGCTATTTATGACAGGGGAAATTGTCTCGTTATGAGTATTAGAGGATTCGTAATGTTTTATGCAGCGCTGTTAATTGTGTTTTCCAGATTTTGATTATAAATCTTTTTTACCCAAAAACTAGGACAGAAGCACTAAAACAGATTAGTCTGTCAGTTCAGAGCCCAGTTAAAATGCACATCATAAGAGATCGAGCATATTAAAATTGCATCACAAGATGTTTCATCATAGATTCAGAATGATTCAAATTGCAAACAAGTATAATCTCACATTAAGTTTTGCTTATGCACCCATGCAAATACAATTGCGGGCAAAATCATGAGCTCTCTTGTGAAATATATGTGGCCTTATCATACACCCGGAGCAATGTGGCGCAAGACCCGGCGCAATACTTGTTTGGTAGTTTCAGCTTGGCGCAAGAGTCGTTTTGAGGCGTTGCGCTACACTGTTTAAATAGCAAATGCATTAGCGCTCATATGTGCGCTCATAGGCGTTCTGGTCTAAAAAGGAAGGTGTTCTGAGGCGGACCGCTGGCGCGTTGCTATTTTGAGAAACTATAATAGATTTTTCATTAGACCAAAACAAACCCGGTCTAAACTCCGGCGCAGAGTTGCGCCTCGCTTACACACTGCTTAATACACACAAGAGAGCAATAGGCAAATATCTTTACATATGAAAAAAAATAAATATTAAGGATATACATAGGATATAATAAGAATAGATATAGGATATAAATATAAAGGATTAAAATATTACAAAACATATTATTTTCTAGACTACATAAATATGAAAAATCACTGCTTTTATGTCTTCTTCATCTCGGGAGGCTTTTTCAGTTCCTTCATAACAATTTGCTTTTGTATAATGTTATTATTATTAGCTGTATTATTTATTATATCCATATTTATATTAGTTTTATTAAAAACAAGCTTAGATTTGCCCACCTGTCAGGTTTTAGACCATATGGGGCACAGCATGTGTTTTAGGATATAACTCAGGTTTTTGAGCACATTTTGTTATTTTTGCTCATTTATTCGTTTGCTGGAAATTAGAACTGAATTTAGAAATAGTTTTGAAACGAATATTTGCGCTTAACAAACGCAATTAATTATTTATAGACTAATTGATGTCTGTCCGTAAAGGTTTCCCTATCCAAGAGCGAAAGTGACCATTTATCTCTCATTCTCATGCAGTAGATGCTCTGTTTAACAGTTTTCTGTTAAAAAAATTGTTAACTGTTTGCTTGGGAAATGCTCAGTTTTTCCACTTAGACTTACTTTACGTCCTGTAAATAGCGAATGCGCTCTTGGCGCGACGCAGCTGGCTCTTAAAGGGAATGGGAGATGAGGCTCTAATTGGTTTATTCTCAAAACACACATTAAAAAAATAAACTCAACCCTTATAGATCATGCGCCACGGCGCAAAGCGGATTTTCCCGTCCTTAAATTAGCAAAAATGCGTTCTGACACGCCCTGAAAGCGTTTGCGCCCTGCATTTTGCACTCTGCGCATGGACCGTCAAAATAGAGCCCTTAGTCTTTTTCAAATGATGTGTAACAGAGCAAGGAAATTTTCACAGTATGTCTGATAATATTTTTTCTTCTGGAGAAAGTCTTATTTGTTGTATTTCGGCTAGAATAAAAGCAGTTTTTAATTTTTTAAAACCATTTTAAGGTCAATATTTTTAGCCCCCTTTGGTGCAAAATTCATTTGATTCATCTTATATTGATTTAATATAATAATAATAATAATAATAATAATAATAATAATAATAATAATAATAATAATAATAATAATAATAATAATAATGCATTTTATTTAAAGGCGCCTTTCATGACACTCAAGGTCACCGTACAGGACAGCTTGAACAATCAAATCAATTAAAAACACAATAAAAACAATAGAATACAATACAAACTTTAAAAATGCAATCAGTCAAAGACAATAGGCCGTTCTAAACAGATGTGTTTTGAGTTTGGACTTAAATTGTGAAAGAGAGTCTAAATTACGGAGATCAGGAGGAAGTGAATTCCAAAGCTGAGGAGCAGGGTGGCTGAAAGATCTGCTCCCCATGGTGACAAGGCGGACAGAGGAAACAGTGAGGTGAATGGAAAAGGAAGACCTGAGGGTTCGAGAAGGTGTGGCGATATGAACAAGATTAGCAAGATATGGAGGAGCGAGATTGTGGATGGCTTTAAAGGTGAGAAGAAGTATTTTATAATTAATTCTGAAAGAGATGGGAAGCCAGTGAAGCTGTTGTAGAATGGGTGTGATGTGACAGACAGAGGGGGTTTTTGTGATAATGCGGGCTGCAGCGTTTTGTACCAGCTGTAATTTATGAAGTGTTTATTTAGGGAGGCCAAACAGAAGGGAATTACAGTAATCTAAACGGGATGTGACTAAACTATGAACAAGAATGTCAGCTGACTGAGGTGTGAGCGAAGGACGATTTATATTTCGAAGGTGGAAATAGGCGGACCAGGTGACATTATTATAAATATACTCATTAATATACATTATAAATGTCTGTTCTTTTATTCTTCCATAGATGCGCTGTTAAAGTTAGACCAAGTGTGACCACTTTAACATCTGTTTATTACCAGACAAGATCTGGATAAGTTTGTGGTGATTTAACAAGCTATAAGATGTGAGGTAAGACTAAAATGTAAATGGTCAAAAATGAAGTATGAGCGTTGATGTAACTGTGATTCATCCGGTATGTCACTGATGACCTTGTGGGCATTACAAACCAGATAAAAAGAGAACGCACTCTGTTTCTGTGTCTCACACTCTGCAGAAACCTGCGTTGCTGTATTATTGTCTGACCTACTTTGCAAAGAATACAACTTTAAAAGACACTTTGGGAAAGACTTTGTTTTCTTTACCACTGAGAGAGCCTCCTTAAAGAGTAAAGCCACTACACCCCTTAAGCAATATTCGTTTTCAATTACAATTTAAATTCTACAGAACAAACCACTGTTATACAATGACTTGCCTAATTAACCTACACTGAAAACAATTATTCAAAGATGATTCCTTGGATTTACTCAATTTCTTTACGTTAAGAGGTTGTAAACAATTTATTTGGGCTCAATTTAAACAAACAAATTAGGTTGAACATAACTAAACTTAATTTGTTTGTTTAGATTCAACACAAACAAATTGTTTGCAACATTTCTGCATGCAACACTTTTTTTCAGTTAAGCCTTTAAATGTCACTTTAGGTTAAATTTTAGTGTCTTGAAAAATATCTAGTCAAATATGTTATTAGACATATATTCATTTATTTTTTTTCTTTGGTTTAGTCCCTTTATTAATCTGGGGTCGCCACAGCGGAATGAACCGTCAACCTTTCCAGCATCTGTTTTAAACAGCGGATACCCTTCCAGCTGCAACCCATCACTGGAAACACCCATACACTCTCATTCACACACATGCACTTCGGACAATTTTAGCTTACCCAATTCAACTATACCACATGTCTTTGGACTTGTGGGGGAAACCAGAGCACCTAGAGGAAACCCATGCAAACACATGGAGAACATGCAAACTCCACACAAAAATGCCAACTGACCCAGCCGAGGCTTGAGCCAGCGACCTTTTATGCATGTCAAAGACGTGCAGTACAGGTGAACTGAGTAAATTGGCCGTATTGTGCATGTGTGTGAGAGTGTGTAGGGGTGTTTCCCAGTGTTGGGAAAAACATGTGCTGCGTAAAATATATGCTGGATGAGTTGGTGGTTCATTCCGCTGTGGTGACTCCAGGTTAATAAAGGGACTAAGCCAAAAAGAAATTGAATGAATAAATATTTAACAGGAGGGCTCATTGACTCATTGACCACTACCTTAGATACATGGTGTAACTAAACCTTTTTCTACACGGGTTAATTAGAATTGATTTATTGAGTAGCAAATCAGCATATATAGGATGACTTCTAAATGTTCAGGACACTGAATACTGACATTTTAGCTTTCATCACAGGAATACTTTACAATTTTAAATATATTCAAAGAGTGACAAGGTGGCTCAGTGGGTAGCACTGTGGACTCACAGCAAGAAGGTTGCTGTGGTCGCAGCATTTCTGTGTGGAGTTTGCATGTTCCTTTGTCTTAGTCACTTTATTAAGCAGGGGTTGCCACAGTGGAATAAACTGCCAAATATTTCAGTATGTTTTATGCAGCCGATGCCCTTCCAGTCAGAACTCAGTCCTCAGTCTGCCAACTTATCGAGAATATGTTTTACGCAGCCGATGCCCTTCCAACTGCAACCCATCACTGGGAAACATTCATACACACTTATTTACGCACTTCCACTACGGACAATTTAGCTTACCCAATTCACCTATAGCGCATGTGTTTGGACTTATGGGGGAATCCGAAGCACCCGGAGGAAACCCACGCCAACACGGGGAGAACATGCAAACTCCACACAGAAAAGCCAACTGACCCAGCCGAGGCTTGAAGCAGCAACCTTCTTGCTGTGAGGCAAACGTGCTACCCACTACGCCACCATGCACCTATATATATATGTGTGTGTGTGTGTGACCCTTCTTATCTTTTTGTTCATATTGTATCTTTGTAAATGTTAAAATGTTAAAAACTATACAGTTTTTTAAAAATGTTTAAAAAAACACTTTTACAATTTTTTCTTTAATTTTTAAAATGTTAAAAACTATACAGTTGAAGTCCGAATTATAAGCCCCCCTGTTTATTTTTCCCCAGTTTCTGAATCACTTTCAGATTTAAGTGTCATTCAAAGGCATAACTAGGTTAATTAGGTTAAATAGGCAAGTTAATTAGGCAAGTTATTGTATAATGATGTTTTTTTCTGTAGACTATAAACTATATATATAATATTTTATTATTTAAGAAAGAACATTTACAAAGATTCAGTATGAACAAAGAGTTAAGAAGGGTTACATATATACAATTCCAGCAAATTAAACAAGTTTAATTGATTTACACCAAGACATTTACATTTATGGATGTAAAATTTAGCCAGAAAAAGCATTGAATTAATAATAAATGTACAATGAGAAGGATCTAAGTTCAGAGAGTAACCAAATAATAAAAGTTTTTGGGAAGTATAAAAGTTTGGAAGTAAGATTTTGTTTTTAATGAAATTGGAAAAGTCAACCCAAAGCACTTTACAGTAAGCACACTTCCACTTGTCCGATTTTTGACAGTATGCCATCATAAATTGTGAAAATAACCAATAGAAGAAGGCTTTAAGAAGAATAACCAATAAAATAACCAATAAAAGAAGGCTTATTATTTAAACAGACAAACTCTGACTGAGGAAATGAACTGGCCAGTTTGTTATTTGCCTATTGGCTACAGGTTTTTATGTTAAACAACTTTTTACAAATTCTCAGTTTTGTTTGTTTTTATAATTGTTAAAAATAAATTAAAAAAACAATTATTTTTCACATTTCTAAAAGTCTAATCTTATTACAATATATATAAAACTGTATTAGCTTACAGTTTAAATGCACATTTGTAAATTAACATTCTTTGTGAACAAAAAACAGTATGATGAGCACTTTGATAAAAAATGTAGGAAGTATTTGCAAGCTAATCCAGCACAAATCAGTGCTTAAAATGTCACTAACAGTATTTGAACCTCATAATTCGAGGCTAATAACTGCAAAAAGGTCCACTTTTGGAAAAAAAGAACCACCCTTTTAATAGGCTGGCTACAGGCCTGGATTTTGATTGAGACTTCGACAGCTCATAATATTACATTTTTTAAAATTGTTTTATTAGTGCTTAAAGAGCTACATTTAGAATAATACAAAAAGAAATGGAAAAGAAAAAAAAGAAAAATATCAGGGGTGTACAGAACAAGACATATAAGACAATGCATGAGTATACATACTAACAGAGAAGGGCTATGTGAGATTACAAAATCTAGAAGGTTTCATGTAAAAAAGCAGCTTTGATGGCTTTTTTATTAGTGCTTTGGTCTATGTTGTTTGTATAGTGTTTTAATTTAATTAGTGTAGCAGGATAAAATGGTTTTTGGTTATTACATTTGCATCTGTGAATATGGTACTGGTACTTTGTAAATATTATTATAGCATAAGCTTCCTTCTCTTTATTTATTTATTTTTGTAAAAACCCAATATTCTAAATGGATATTTGGCAATAATAAGTCATTTATGAAATTGGTCTTTTTGTACCATATTTTTCGAGAACTGGCAATTCCAAAAACTATGCGGCAGTTTCTGGCTGCGACAAACAAAAGGAACAGTTTTGATCTATATTCTGTCTAAACTTGGAAAGAAAATGTTTGACGGGGTAAAATGTATGCAGAATTTTAAATGAGACCTCTTTAAATTTGTCTGTAATAAAGAATTTGTTAGGCAACGAATACCTTTTTCCAATTTTAATCTATGATGAACCCATTATGTACTAATTAAGAGAGACTGAAACAAGGAACATGTGGCCTCATTTTAGTAAGAAGAAAAACAAATTTGCCCACATAGTGTATCTTTAGGGTGTAACAAAGAGATATTTCCTAAAAATGAGCAACTTTTACATAGTGTGTAATAGCAGCAAAGACCATCGCAAATTCTTAATGGGACACAAGAAAATTAAAATGTGGAAAAACATTCTTCATAAGTCATTAGGTAACCTTGGGAATTTAGTCCCTGTCCCACCAAAAAAATTAATAAATAAAATAAAAATAAAATAAATAGTAATCCTTTTTCAACCCATTTTTTTAAGAACAAGCTTTTAGGTTTGTACAAAATATTACAGTTGTTCCAAATATAACATTGATGTGGGGAGAAATTATTTTTGTATGTTAAATTCCAAGCTAAAAGATTGTTTGTGAAAGGCTGAAAGTTTAATAGGAAGTTTCTCTGCTTCATAGTCGCACAATATTTCATTTGTTTTATTTTATTATTATTTTTTAATCATGCTTTAAACAACAGATACATGACAATATAGTAAACAAAACAATGCCAGGGTGAGAGAAAGTAAATCATAACAACAGTACCAAAAATAAATAAATAAAACAAACATAAAAATAAGAGTATAAATAATTAGCTAAAATTCTTACAAATACAAATAAGCAGAATCTTTACAGTAATCAAAAATTTTGAAACTAGAGCACAGTTGGACAGTTTTAATGGCTTTACGATTAGCACTATGCTAAATAGTGCAAACGTAATTTTTCAGTTTCTTATAAAACAAAGTAAAACAGGGTTTTTTTGGGAAAATTTACTCTTATGAAAATTAAACTTTGCTAACAAATTAAATAGGTTAATACCAAAAATGTTGTTATTCAAATCATCATAATTGAAATATCCAAAAATTAAATTTTCAAAATGCAGATTAAAATTAAAGAATACCTTTTTTCTTTTTTTTTCTTTTTTAATAAAAACAGAAGCATCATACCAAAGCTTTTTAACATAACCACAGTGCCAACAGATGTGGGGTACAGTTTCCAAATACAAAGAACAAAAAGAGCAATTTATATCAATATCCCTTTTAAATTTACTGAGGAAATGTTTAACTGGGTCAAATTTATGAATTAGTTTAAAAGATATTCCTTTTATCTTATTTGTAACCAAAAACTCGTAAGGCAATGACCAAATACTTTCCCATTTAGGAATTCTTATAAAATTGTTCCAGGAGGAAATAGAGCTAGGGTTTGGAAACAGCTTGGTTTAAAAAAAAGAAAGCGAATAGATTTGTTATTTTCAGACTGTGAGAAACAAATTTTTACCACACATTGTATCAGCTAGACTGACTATGAGCTTATGAATCCAAGTTGCATCTCTAAATAAGGAAATAATATTAGAATCAATTGCAGAGAAAACAAGAGAAAATTCTTTGGGAGTTACAGGAGAGTTAAAATGTACAACTCGTCATATATCATAAGATACCATTGAGTGTTAAACAATTGACAAACTAAAACAGTACCCTTTTCAAAGCACCTCTCCAAAAATAAACTCTTGCGTTTATACAAAATATGTCTATTGTTCCAAATAAAATAATGTTGTGGTGAAAAATTGTGCTTGTAGATCACGCCAACAAGGCTTAAGCATGAAAGCAGAAAGCTTCACTTAATTTCACAATTTTATAATCGCATAATAATAGAAAGTTGGTCAAAAATAAAATTGGGAATAAAATTGAAGAGAGAAGGTTTATTCAAACAGAATTTAAACCAATTATTTTTAAGAGTTTTATTTAGAGAAGGGAAATCTAAAAAGTCAAGACCCCATTTTTAAGGGAATTTAAAACAACAGATTTACGGATGAAGTGTTTACGATTCTTCCATAACAATTTAAATATAATCCTATCGATGGACTTCACTGTTTTATCATGTAGATATGTGGTTGAAATATGTGAAATTCCTTCTACTTTCGAAAGAACTCTGCCCCTTTAGGATAAATCCCTTAATAACCAAAAAATGAATTTACTTTTTATCCTTTCGAAAACAGGGTTAAAGTTTAAGGAAACTCTATCTTGTTCATTTTTTGAAATGACAATACCTAAATAGTTAACAGCTTCCTTAACTGGTATACCTTCTACAGATAATAGGGGAGAATTTTTTAAAGCTCATAATAATATGTTTTTTTGTGGGACTGTCCGGTCACGGTGACGCTGGTGTCCCACATGACAAAAAGTTTCTTACATCTCCCCCTCGCGGTTCTCGAGTTCAGTGATGGTGGATATGAAAATGGCGGCCAGTTGAGTCTTTCCACTCCTACAGAGAAGCGAGAAAAAGTGTGTGGAAAACCTCTGGATATCTGTTTGGAATAGCGACAGCAACACTCACAACACCTTCAGCAGTGAGGATGTCGCGCTGGGTGCCTACAAAAAAGGAGAAGTACGGAGTGGGTGAGTAAAAAAGGAAACTTGCAAGGGCTAAAACAACTTTTAGTCCCATTTCTTAAGTTGAGGGACAAACGGTGTTTACAGTTCCTCTCTTTCCATGCGACTGCTTTGGAATACTACAGCATATTTGGGGTTGTTTTATTATGATTATGTGCGTTTGTCTGTGTATTTGATGCGCTTTTAGTGTGTTTGGGATGATATGTGTGTGTGTTTTCGTGGAGATGGATACAGACGCGCCTATTTCCAGTGTTTCCTGCACGGCGGCCTGAATGGAGATCATGGATGCATTGTTTGCTTATTGTTTGACGCGCGTTGATACTTTGTAACAACTTTTTTTTCGCGCGTATGTGATGTAACTTTTTGATCGCGTTCCATTTTCCCGCGAAAGATGTAATCTCGCGCGTTGCTTTGATTCTAATTCTGGGTTCCCACTGTCACGGATAACAAGGGCATATTAGAGAACTGCAGTGATTTCCTGCCACCGGATAAAATGTTTTATCTCCTACACTTAGCATAGGTTTTTTTCCTGCATGTTCAAACTATATTTATAAGCTCAATCTACACAATTCTTGAGCTTTTTGGGTGCAAAATTGATTTTCTGTGTTCAATCAACATATATTTAAGTTAAAGTTCACTTGAATGTGTTGAGACATTATGAAGGAATTGTTTGGAACTCAGCATTTTTACAGTGTACACACTCGCACTGATTGCCTGTCAGGGGTGGATCTAGTGATTTGGGGGTCCTAAGCAATTCTAGCCATGGGGTCCTTCATTTACAGTTCAGTGAAGTAAACTAGAATCCTCTAGAGCTCCAAAGTAAATCAATGCATCTCAATGTAATTAATGTGATTAATTTATAAATGTAAAGTATTAGTGGTAATTAAAGTAGTAAATATAGCTGATCGTTTTAAATATTTAGGTATAATTATTGACTCTACTTTAAATGTTAAAAACACATCAAGACAGTTTCTAAAAGTGCTAAAGCAAGCCTGAGGATTTAAAGAAATATTAGACATTGTTTACCTATGGCTGCTGCTAAATGTTTTTATTAATACAATTATTTTCCTTTATTTATCTTAAATTGTGCCACAAGCTGGTCCCACACAAACATTACAACATTAAAACCATTGTATATGATCTATAAACAAACTAAACATTTCAGCTAATAAGCCAAGGAGCTATCATTATTGTAACTGTATTGCACAACATGAATGACTAACATTCGACAGTTTCTTATTTTATGCTGATGTTGTTGTTCATTGTATAAAATGTTTAATAATCTTGCACCACCACCCCTCAAACAATGTGTGATTGTCTGCAAGGACAATATAAGACAGACTAGGTCATCGGTTAGAGGTTGATTGTTCAGGTAAACTCAAGAGAACTGTTTTTAGACTATCAGTTTATTTCAGTCAGAGCAGCAGAAAGATGGAATAAAATACCAGTGCATATCAGAGAGAGTACCACTTTTAATAATTTTTAAACTCTTCTTAACATTTGGCTTAAACAAAATTAAATATGCAGCCACTGATTTGATTTCATTTTATTGACTATGATGTATTGTAGTGTAAGTATATATTGTGGTGTTTTTTTACTGTTAAATTTGTTACAACTTCCTGCCCAGGGACTACAGATGTAAATTATCTTTATAGCAAACTCTGGCACAACATGTCATGTTGTACATTGTCCCTGTATAAATAAATAAAATAAAAAATAAAATTATAATAATCTAGGCTATCACAGACATCTTAAAGTTTACTACTACTACTACTACTACTAATAATAATAATTTATTATTATTATTATTATTTAAAAACATTGCCACTCAATAAAACCAGCACATTTTAGTTTTGGGGCCCAAAAAGTCCTAAAATGCACTCTTTATACTTTTATTTAATTTTTAGTTATATATTTAGATGTTTTTTTTAATATCACATAAAACGTTTTTACTATGTTATATCTTAATGCAATAAAAAAAATCAGTAAATAAATAAATATATAAAATTTATTTTTATAAATTTGACTGCTGTACTGCTTTATGATTGGTGGACGGTGGACATTAGTTTAGATGTAATAATTATATTTTATGATATTATTACATAACATTATTATAATATTGTATTTTAATTTATTTTAAATAATATTTAGTTGCATTAAAATTGTATTTGTTTGACTCTCCCCATACAAAATATGATAGAAAAAAATGTTATATATTGTTTATAGGTATAATTTATACTTCTAGATATTTATCGTGGGTCCCCCAGATTTCCTGGGGCCCTGAGCGGCTGCTAACCTTGCTTATTGGTTAAATCCACCCGTTTTGCTTCTACATATTTTAGTAGCTTTAAAAGTGATTTAACATTATAGTCATAATGCACCAAAAGCCTGACCGACATCTTATTTTATTGTATGTAGACATATTTCTTATTTTGTAGGGTATTTAAAATTGAATCCTCTGGAATACTTTTATTTACATGGTTCAGCAATCCAATGTAATATTTGTGTCATTTAAAAAAAAAAAAAAACTTTTGTATTTCCCACTCTCTCACATTTATATCTTGTGAAAAAATCTATGTATAATTTGGAAAATATTTAGTTTTTTTTTTTTTTTTTTTGCTTGTTTATTTATAATCGAATTATATAAATTTAGTCCATTTAAAGCAATGTTATTAAACTTTACTTTATTAATGTTTACTTTTACATTTATTTATATAAGCATAATTTTATACATTCAAAGTAAAGTCTCTACTTATTTATTTAGATTTTCCCTAAATTTTAATATTTTTTTAATTTAAATAATTTTTTATTTAATTTTAATGATTTTTTTAAATTTAAATGTATTTAATATTAAAATATAAATTTTTATTAATTATTAACGATTTTTTTATTCATTAATAAAAATGTTATGATTTTTAAAAAATGTAATTTAATTAATTAATAAATTTTTAATGTTTTAATTTTTATTTTATTTAACTTTTTTTTTTAGCTGTTTAATGTACAGTTATTCAATTATCTTGAGACAATGTGTTTAAAACTTTACATTTATATGATTATATATTTATTTTATTTTGTAAATTTTTTTTGCATTGTTTTACCCCAGAAGATTTTCCATTGCCCTTCTTTCAACTTATCCGCAATAGACATCATCAGTAAAAGCTGAAGTATATTTTCCCTTACAGTATATATTTCTTCCTTCTCGAACAGCATAATAGACTGCATTGTTGACATGCTGTTCGTTGTACGTTTGCCTCATTCCTCCTGCTCTGATTGACACCTCTGAGTGAGTTGATTTGCGTGTTGTGACGCATTGCACTGCATGGTACTGTTGTTGGTAAAATGTTTCCTTGAACATGCATAATACTATTAACAAATAAATAAATGACCTAGAAAGTCATTTAAGGGTGCAAACTCAGCTTTTGAAAGTTTAGAGATGACTTCATCTTGGATCAGCGGTGTCTTTTATTGTTTTCAAACTTTGTCTAGCCCATAATTCAAGTTTTATCTGCTCTCCTTCACTGAGACTCGAAATATCTCTAGTGTTCTTGTTGAATATATCTCTGCTCTGCTTGCTGGAGGAGAGAGGAGTTGTTTAGCTCTTTTAAATTATTGTGGTTAACATTGTGTCTGTGAGTGAAAGGTTACTCTCAGAATAAACTCTACCTGTTTGTGTTGCTCAGTGCGTTTATGGTGACTTCCACTTTGAGCTGGGAAAAAAAACACACACACACACACACACACGAGGCGGTGTTGAAATGTCTAGTCTTGTGTTTGTGTATTTTTACCCTGAGGGCGGCTGAATTTTACTCTGTCATGTTTAAATAGTTTTGCCTCAGCATTGGTGTAATTTAAATTCTCAAGTGCATCAGGCTGAGTTGAGGCGTTCTCTGACTATACAGCAGGTAAAAGAGGAACAAGCTGTAGCATATTTCTGTGCTGTTGCTTCCTGCATAGTTGAACTATTAAAAGTGGCAACATTTTAAAGACTGTCTGGAGATTATATAAACAAGCCATTTTGCGCTTGCTTGCATATACGTAGACTTCATATTGATGAATAACATACAAAGTGATTTTATTGGCGATGCTCTGAAAAGACTTGTTTAAAATGTTTGTTGATGGTGTAAACTTCTTTATTGTATTACATTTAGGCCTTTCATGATGTCTAATTTTTGTTGCACTATATATTGGACCAAAATATATTGCGATAAACAATATTATTGTGCTTTTAAGACCCTTTTATGCCACTTATTATGTATTGCCAGAATGACAATATAATATCATCACAATCCAAATACATTCTTCCAAAGAACGCAATACATTTTATTCTTAACCCTCTACAGCACTGTGCTGCCCTCAGGCAACAGAAAGTTTTCTTAAAGGGCCATGAAACCCCCTCGTTTCAGCAGGGTGTTTTCACACCTCTACTTTGGAAAAAGTCAGAAAAGTGGGCGTGTCCAGCTCTGTTTAGGGGGGAGTGTCGGAGGAAGAAAAGAGGCTTGGTGTGGGAGTGTGTATTTGGGCACGCGTGTATTTTCATGCAATGTTTGATACCGCACGACAAATGAGAGAAAAAAAACTCAGCATTTCCCGGAAACTTAGATGCAGGTAGCGTCAGAAAGCCGCGTGTGTTATTCCGGTCACAAAATCCTACACGAGGTTATAGTTTGCTTGTAGTGCTAACTTGTTTACACTCGGTGCAATAGTTTTTTCGATACAAATAAAATACGAACTGAATCAACAAAGAGCGCTGGTCGCTCACTTACCAAATCTGTAGAGACAGGACAATCACCAGCAACTAGAGCCGCGTCTTTATTAAGAGGAGACTACAAGCGAATCCGGATCTCAGCGTTTGCAGATGAGAACAGCTCTCAGGTAAACAATAATCCTCCTTCGACACGTAAGTTATTGTTGTTGAGCGTCGCGTGCACTGTTAATCCACACGTGACCACAGCTGAGCTCTCACAGAGAGAAAATTAAAACAAAACTTAACGGCAGCAAACTATAAAAGCAACACTTCACGCTTGTTTTGCCAACACAACGTGGCGTCTTTGTCGTCTAAACAATGTGACAGTAATGAATATTAACGAAGTTGCACAATAGAGCGCGCTGATTGGTTTGAACCAAGCTTTACTCATGCATTAATGCAGCACGCTGTAAGACGTAATAAGACTCACTCTGGGACAGACGTCCAGTCTGCACACTGGAATACAGGCTATTATGTCATGACCGTGACGCAGCTTCAAAAATTAGTTTCAAACTGGAAGTACGAATTTGCTTGAAATAATGCAAAAACAACCAATTTATACTTTTTAGTGAAATATAGGCGTCCTAATAGTGTTTTTAGCAGTGTGGGACACATACCACTTTCAACAGCTCAAAAAATGTGTTTTGGTGTTTCGTGACCCTTTAATGTTGAATTGAAATGAAGAATTTGATATGATTAAACATTAAGATATACTTCAAACTGTCTCAAAATAATTAAAATGCATCTGCTGAAGTTAATTGCTATTCTAAAGCTATTGATATTTTCTCAGTGATTTTCAGCGTAGTTCTGCATAGCAGAAGTGTTTCTCTTCAGCTGCTTCAGAACGCAGCAGCACGAATGGTCTTTAATGAACCTAAAAGAGCACATGTCACTCTGCTACTCATCCGTTTGCACTGGCTGCCAGTTGCTGCTCGCATCAAATTCAAAGCTCTGATGTTTGCTTACAAAGCAACTACTGGCTTTGCTGCTCCTTATCTGCTCTCAGTTCTGCAGATTTATGTGCCCTCCAGAAGCTTGCGTTCTGTGAATGAACGTCGCCTCGTGGTTCCATCCCAAAGAGGGAAGAAATCACTTTTCCCGAACTCTCGCATTCAATCTGCCCAGTTGGTGGAATGAACTCCCTAACTGCATCAGAACGGCAGAGTCACTCGCTGTCTTTAAGAAACGACTTAAAACTCAACTATTTAGTCTCCACTTTCCTTCCTAATCTGCAATTGCCTCTCTGGCTGTACCACTAACTGTATTACATAAAAAAAATTACTAATGTTTTGCTTCTTACACTTTACATACCTGAAACTTGCCTACAGCACTTATTCATTGTTGCTCTTATAGTTGTCTAAATTGCTTCCTTGTCCTCATTTGTAAGTCGCTTTGGATAAAAGCGTCTGCTAAATGACTAAATGTAAATGTAGCGGTTATCAGATATGGCAGTTTATGGGTTTTGTCAGTACCGGGTTAATTTTTACGTCCTCTTTTCTTTTTCTTCTTTTTCCACACCTCTGTCTCTCTGCATGAGTAAGTTGTGTGGTATTTGAGGAAGTGTTTCACTGACGGAGGTGTGCGTAGGGTTACTCGCTGTCGTTCCATAAGAGTTTCCAAAGCAGCTTTAATAGGCTTTGCGTGTTCAGTTTGGTCCATTCATTCAGGCTTTGAGAACAACAGATGTGAGGTTTGTTGATGGGCTGGACACATTGTGGTGGTGATGCATGCACAGTAAAATGTTACTTCATGTGATATGCGCAGGCCCTTGTGTACTGTTTCGTTATATTGGTGGCTGTTTTTGCCCCATTGACTTCCATTATAATGACATTTTTGATTTCCAAGCCATGCCAGCATATAATCATGCATTCTCTATTGTTATTGGTGCTCCCTGTTGGGAAGAGGTACAATGGGTAATTTTTACTGTTGATCATCCGTTGGCAGCATTAACGCATCATATAGGCCTGTACAAACATATTCTGGCTTTTGTTTTATGGAGTAAAACAGCAGATTATAGTGTGTGTACATAAATACACTTAAGCCTGGTTTATACTTCTGCGTCAAGTGACCAGCGTAACTCACGGTGCAGGCAACGCGCGTAGCTGTTCATTTATACTTTTGCGCTCTGTCTCTGTTGGTCTGCATTAACACTTCCGAAACGCTAGTTGGCAGTGAGGTGTAAATGTTCCTCTGTGTCGAGTTTCTTCGCTGCTTTTTTGCTTTTCCTGAACACTTCCTGGATGTACAAGTGACTCAAACTCACTCGTTTTGAGGCAGGAACCGGCGGACGTGCAGCAACTTTAACTATGAGGTAAACACAAAAAAAAACTTTCCATCTGGAGCTCCTTCACGGGACTTCACACTTGTAAACAATCTCTCGTGCCATTCGCGCGGCTCTCAGTCCCGCCCAAAATCGTCAGCGCTATCAAGCGACCAATCACAGAGCTTGCACTATGCGTTGTTGCGACGTGTAGTAACATTTTTTTGAGAGGTGCACGTCAGTGACGGCCACGGCGAAGGGCTATGCGTCAGCGACGTAGCATACGCCGGCGTTTGACGCAGAAGTATAAATCAGCCTTTACTCTGTTTACTATTTTCTGAGAGCTGCGCTGCTTATTTAGATTTTCACAATGATGCGCTTGTCTCTAATTGAAAATAGCATTGTGTAATTGTTTTAGTAGTTACAAATACCCGTGCTTTTCACACAGTGTCTTACTAAGGCCGCATTTACACTGCACTGTTCAAGTGACTCGATTCCAATTTTTTTTCTTCTTCCATGTGGCACTGATCGCATATGGCCCGTGTACGTGTAAGCAGGAACAAATGACTTGGATTCCGATTTACTCATCAGATTCAGGCCTTGTTCATATGTGGAAATTTATCCGATATGAATCGGATCTGTGTTCTCGTGTCTGCAGTGTAAAGCCTGGTTTATACTTCTGCGTCAAGTGACCGGCGTAACCCACAGCGCATGCAACGCGCGTAGCTGTGCATTTATACTTCTGCGCGCTGTCTCTGTTGGTCTGCATTAACACTTCCGAAACGCTAGTTGGCAGTGAGGTGTAAATGTTCCTATGTGTCGAGTTTCTTCGGTGCTGTTTTGCTTTTCCTGAACACTTCCGGGATGTACAAGTGGCTTGAACTCGCTTATTTTGAGGCAGGAACTGGCTGACGTGCAACAACTTTAACTATGAGGTAAACACAAAACAAAACTTTCCATCTGGAGCTCCTTCACGGGACTCCACACTTGTAAACAATCGCTCCATCAGGCTCGCACCATTCACGCGGCTCTCGGTCCTGCCCAGACTCGTCAGCGCTACCAAGCCGACCAATCACTGAGCTTGCACTACGCGTTGTTGCGACGTGTAGTTACATTTTTTGAGAGGTGCACGTCAGCGACGGCCACGGCGAAGGGCTTTGTGTCAAAGCTGTAGCATACGCCTGCGTTTGACGAAGAAGTAGAAATCAGCCTTAAGCAGGTAGATCGGATTTTCACCTGTCAATGAGAGTCTTGCGTCATTAAAAACCGTAGCGAATGATGTCAAGTCCGACACTTTCTTTTCAGAACAGACTTCAGCAGAGTCCCAAACCTTAAATCTCATACACGAGGACTTAAACAGCTTTTATATTATCATATAACACAGACATTTAAGCATGTTAACGAGAGCGAGAGAGCGCAATGTCCACCACGTAACCAATATAAACCAATATAAAACTAGTGCATAAATCATGCCATGGACATTACATTAAGGCAAGGCAAGTTTATTTATATAGCACATTTCATACACAGTTGCAATTCAAAGTGCTTTACATAAACAAGAATAATAGAAACAAGTAAAATAAAAACAAAAATTAGTAAAAAAAAACATAAAAACAGATCAAATGTGATATAAAGGCATTAAGATGCCTAAAGGTTTAAAAAAGCCTGTATATCAAAAAAAGATGGACAAATGAGAACATTTCTGTCATAAACTAAAGTAAAACAGCTTGTGAAAAGCTGCAAACAGATTACATACAGGAATAGAGAAAAGAGCACTATTTAATTATCAGCTGTTAGTCAGCGCCCGCTCTGTTTTTCCTGGTCATTGCGCCTTTGCTGTGTGCTGTGTAAATGCAGACGATTGGATACAAGTCACTTTTAAAAGATGATGTAAGCAGGCCATCAAAAAAATCGGATACAGTCACAAAATCAGAATTGACCATCAAGATCTGCAGTGTAAATGCAGCATAAATAACACAATTTTGCTTCTGAAGTTTAATCAGAAACACATTCATGCTCGTTGTAGACATTTTTAATTAAGATTTTTTTTTTCAGGGAGCTGAAATCATAATCATAAAATCACTGCTTCATTTATACTGTCATATTTTTAAAACCCTCCAGATTAACGGCAGGGCTAATAGTTGGAATAGACAGGGCAAGAGACCTGCTGCACTGCTCCACTGTGTCTGCATTCACACCCGGGGATTAAAGAGGAAAGAAGTCCTCCTTATTTATAGTGTTTACATTATATTCTTTATAATGAAATTACGAATAACAAATGTAGCAGGGCAATAAATTACAGTTATTTCTTAATTTTGTTTATTTTAACTTTTGTAAACGATAAAATCCTGGCTCTCCTCACGGTTTGGGTCTCATTTTGTGAGCCAACTGACAGCTGTTCGATCCTTTCTTTTTCCCTTGCTTTGCCGGCTAACCTCACTCTGGTTGCAGAGCTCCACACCCATCCCGAGACATTTTTTTTTTTACCTTAGACTTAAACCAAAAAGAGGGGGGTTTCATGACCCTTTAAAGTGTGTAAACCCATTGCCTTAAAAGTAACAAGTTGACCTCACTAAAGGTGAGCAAACCCATCGTAATAGGGTTGGGCTGATAGACGATACCATTGTCCATCGCCGGTGGCCAATAGACAACACGATGCTGAGCCAGAATACCTGTTTCTCCGCCCCTGTTGCAAACCCGCTCGCGAAAAATACACACTCACAGCTTGTTTAAACGAATACGTCTTAGTATTACAATGGCATTTTAGAACAAAAGTGATCCACATCCACACCGTGTTTTACCAAGCATTTCTGAACAGCCCTCCGTCCACTGAAAACGGACATCACGTGACCGCAGACACACACACATGCACACTGTCATGTGACACACTCGTCTGAGCTCCAGTGAGCAGTGCACGTCAGACATATTATCAAGGATGTACCGCTGGATCACGTTTTACTGTAATTATTAAACTTGATAATTAATCTGCTCTCTGTCTAACGACTCTTCAGTCTTTTGAATCTATCAGGTAACGCGTCACAGCTTCAGTACACTGCTTCAAACTTTCACTTTCACATTTGTACTTAGTCATTTAAGTGAAAACCTCAGATACTGTTGGTTGTGCACCTTTTTTTAACGACCAACCTCCTGCAGAAAAAGTGATTGACAGGTGGTAATTTGTGTGCAACTTATCTTTTATTTATGATTTGGTTATGGGTAAAACAAAGACCATGCGGGTCAGATAGTTGAAGCGGTAGGCTATAAATTATTAATTCATTATGAATTTAATTATTCATAAATAATTAATTCGCCTCTGACGACGATGCCAACGTCCATCGTGACGTTTCACACTAGACATCGTACAATACCAAATTGGTCGACATCGCCCAACCTCACATTCTAACGGTGTAACATTTGAAACTGTACAACTGATTTAATCAAGTTTTTAAGTAAATGAACTGTGTATAACTATGATAATTAAAGCAAAAAGTTTACTTTTAAGTCAACTTAGTCTAGTAGTAATTGCAAAAGCAGTGCTCTTACCAGCTTTTAATTTTACAGTGTAGAATTTTTATCAAAAGTAAACCTGAAACTGTTTTAGATTTTTATTATTTATTGCTGTTGATGCTTTTTTTATTGTTGTAAAGTTTTATTATTATAGAAAAGTGCTATTTATAAAATGCTTAAATAAATTTTATCTTGGTTTGTAGGGGTGTCACGATTTTGAGTTTTAATCGAAATCGATCGAAATTTATGCTCAATTTCGATTATCGAATCAAAAAATAGAATCGTCGATGCTGCCCCACCCCCATGTCATGTCAGCTTGGCTTGCCAAGCGGGAAAATAACAGGCTTATTGAAGTGCTTGTTAAACTGCAGAAGCAGGAGACCCGTCGACAGAGCTTAAACCCTCTCCTCTTTCAATGAAGTCGCCGGTGTGGAAGCATTTTGGATTTCCAGTGAGTTATGTTGACAACGTTCATGTTGTCGACAAAAAAAACACAGTTTTGCAAGCTCTGCTATGTACGTATTACGTACGGTTCGTCCGATAGACAACACCGGCATCGCGATCCTCCGCCCGCCCCCGTTGCAAATCCGCTCGCGAAAAGTACACACTCAGGCCCTGTTTACACTGTCTTTGTCTTTTCATTTTAGAACGACAACGATTTGACATCCACAGTGGCGTGTGGCATTTCTAAGCAGCCCTCCTTCCTCTCTACCTCTGAAAATGCACATCACGCGACCACACAGACGCACTCACAGCCATGCGCTCGAGACAGCAGGTCCAGGCAGTCAGAGGACTGCTTCAATCTTTCACTCACTTGTACTTAGTCATTTTAGTGAACACCTCAGATACTGTTGGCTGGTTCCTGTTGGTTGTGCATCTTTTTTACCGACGCCATTATAACGACACAGATCACTGCCTATTCACGAGTCCCGCAGAAAAAGTTATTGACAGGTGGTAATTATGCGTGTATGTTGCCTTTATTCATTTACTGTATGATTTGTTTATGGGTAAAACAAAGACCATGCAGGTCAGGTAGTTTAAACGGTAGGCTACAAATAATTAATTGGTCATTAATTAATTAATTATTCATAATTGAAAATCGAATCGAATCGTGCCTTTAGAATCGAAAATGTAATCAAATCGAGGATTTGGAGGATCGTGACACCCTTATTGGTTTGCCATAAAATGGCCAGAGAAGCTGATATGGCAATACATTCAAAACTCTCACTCTCTGTCTTTTGCACATCTATTGCATGTGTTTGCCAGTGAATGAATGCTTTCACTATTTTGGATGGTTGCATACCTGTCTGATTGAAGGCATGGAAGCAAACATTTGTTGAGAGATTTAATGAGAAGCAGCTATTTGGAATTGCATCCAATTCTTGAAGGCATCTTGGAAAAGTTGCCAGGTTTGCACTTCCGTAAGAAGTCTGACGTGCCTCAGTGTTTCTGTGAATTTTAGTCTTTTGAAAGCTCGTCTCTGGAGCTGGTTGCTGTAAGGCGAGGAGCTCAGCCGAACTTCCTGCATCCTGTAAATATTCTGGCATTCCTCAGACATGCCTGGAATGTTTGCACGAAAAAAAAAAAAAACGAGACGCTTCAGTCACCCGTGGGCCATTGTCACTTAAAGGGACAGATGAGCATGTACATAAATTTAATGATAATAATAATAATAGTGGCTGTCGACTATTTCAGCAGTTCTGGCTCTGGGAATATTTTTTGTTTAATTATTTCTCCCCACAGGCATCTAAAAAAGGTTTGTTAAATTGTGTATAAGTTATGAACTAAACCAGCCAGCTATACAAGAAAAATCACAACATTACAAATAAGGGTGTCACGATCCTCCAAATCCTGGATTCGATTACATTTTCGATTCTAAAGGCACGATTTGATTAGATTTTCGATTATAAATAATTAATTAATTAATAACGAATTAACGAATTTGAGGTGTTCGCTAAAATGACTAAGTACAAGTGAGTGATATATGTATATATATATTATGTATATATATATATTATATATATATATATGGAAAAATCATTCGTTTATGATCACGTTTAATTCCTATCACACATTAAGGTTAATTTTATATAAAATCATAGTGTACACAACAATCTCTGGGCTTGCTGCATAACAAATACCAAAATTTATAAAACAATTTATAAAACAATTAATCACTTTCTGGCCATCGGATATTAGGCATGGACATATATACTGCGATCGTGATTTTCGAAAGCCTTAAATCGATTTGTAAACGTTTATTATTACCATTTCATGAGTCTCCCCATTCAGTTGAATAGAGCGCTTGGACCCGGAAGCCGCTTCGCGTGACTTCACACTTAACAAGCGGATAGCGCTAATTTTTCCTTTAATCAGTTCAATTCGCTTCTATTTCTATATCGCTTTTACAATGTAGATGGTGTCAAAGCAGCTTCACTTAAAAGATCATAGTAAATTTAAACCGTGTCAGTCCAGTTTTCAGAGTTTAAGTTCAGTTTAGTTCAGTTCAGTGTGATTTAATAATCATTAGTGAGAGTCCAAACACTGAAGAGCAAATTCATCGATGCGCAGCTCTACAGATCCCAAACCATGCAAGCCAGTGGCGACAGCGGCGAGGAAAAAACTTCACCAATTGGTGAAAGTGAAGAATTAAAAAACATCTAGAGAAACCAGGCTCCATTGGGCACGACCATTTCTCCACTGGCCAAACTTGGAAGCTTGCCGGAAGCTGGAGAATGCTGGACCTTAGCGAAGATTTGTCTGTCCCGTGAGCGTCACAGGAATGAGTCTCATACTCTCCACTCCTCCATGACCACCTTTATTCGTCTGGCATCGCCACAGCATAATGAACCACCAACATATCCAGCATATGTTTTACACAGCAGATGCCCTTTCAGCTGCAACCCAGTACTGAAAAGCACCCATACACACTCATTCCACACACTCATGTACGACGGCTAATTTAGTTTCTTCAATTCACCTCTAGCGCATGTGTTTGGGGGACACCGGAGCATCTGGAAGAAACCCACGGCAACATGGGGAGAACATGCAAACTCCACATGCAATTGCGAACTGACCCAGCCGGGACACTAACCAGTGATCTTGCTGAGAGTGCTGACCACTGACCCACCGTGTCGCCCTCTTTTGAAACTTGTTAAACTCCAAATCCTTTTTGTGCATTTCCCCATAAACTTTTTCCTTTTGTTCTTTTTCTTTCTTTCTGTCATAACATCTGCCATCATAGCATCTGTCATCCAGCATAATAACAGATTGTTTGATTGCTGACATTCTGCCATTCGTGGATGATTTATGCCTCTCAAAAATCATCAAGACAGAAGCATGTAAATGCCACAGCGGTTACCCCATGTTTACAGTCAGGATCAAACGGGACCGTGCTCATTGTGTTCATATCAAACGCAGCAAAAGCCCGTCCTTCACTTCTGTCATGTCACCGTCATCCCAATCCCTTTTGATTAAAGCTGAAGTGTTGTGTTGTAAACACAGCGGCATTAATATGCTGTTGCACGTGGATGAGAGCGATTCTTTGAGTTCGGAGAGCAGGATGAAAGACTTCTTTTCCCCTTCTTGCTTGTTTTTTGGATCCTTTGAGACTTTAGATAAATAACAGCTGAGAGATATTTCTTGCTGTATGAATGATTTATATTAGGCACCATAGAGCCGGCGTTTACTCTCATATTGACAATCCTGAATCAGTCCAACTCTGAGACCTAGAGACTAGTCGGTAGTATTTTATTTTTTAGCAGAACTTTACTAATTTGTGTCGAGTAGTTGCTAAATCCACATTTACAAAACTTAAACCTAAACGTGGACATTTTAAATCAAACACACTTCAGCTCCCTGCCTTATTGAGAATTAAAGAAGCCCATAATCCACATGGATTTAGGACAGTTATAAAGTTTACATAAAAAGTAACATACATACATACATACATACATACATACATACATACATACATACACACACACACACACACACACATATATATATATATATATATATATATATATATATATATATATATATATATATATATATATAAAAACAGTACACACAGTAAATATTAGTATTAGCAAAAAAATAAAAGATTATATTTATCTATAATAATTAAATAAAATATCAACAATACATTATATTATTCAATGTATCACATTAATGTTTAATATATTATATTATATTATATTATTCAACATTAGTTATTCATACAATTCAATACAAAAATAGATCAGAATAAACTACATTTTTAAGATAAAACAGTAATAAAAACAACAATAATCAGTATATTTACAATGATTCATTTATAATCATCTAGGTGTGTTTGTCTCTCTCTCTCTCTCTCTCTCTCTCTCTCTCTCTCTCTGTCTTGGTCTCTCGATCGCTCCCTATCTCTCTCGCTCTCAGTAAGTGTTGTTTACTGGTATTCTGTGGGTTTGTTCAGTAGCGGGCAGGATTTCTCTACCCAACACTTTGGTTCCCCAGAAAAGGAAATGCCACTTCCTTTGGCTTCAGTAAAGCGGCTAGTGAGAAGTGCAGCTTGACTCAGACAATAGTTGTGTTTGTACTGTCACTCTCTCTCTCTCTCACACACACACACACACACACACACACACACAGGCATATAATCTGTCATTATGTTGAGTGTGCTCCTGATTAACCTCAGCCACAGTCTCCTCTGTTTGGACACTGTCGGATGAATAGTGTGAGATGAGGACGAGGACAGCGATGATCAATCACACTGCTTTTTTACTTTAATGCATTTCACACTGGAGTTTACAAGGTGTGCCGATGAGATGGGGTTTAGTGTCATTTCTGGTCTACAATTTGCACGCCATTGTACACAAGATTGTGTGGAATATTAATGCTGAAATAGAAAATAATGACTTTGTGGTGTGTTGTTATTGTCTTTCATCACATGCAGCGAGCGCACTAGAATGGTGTGGGGAAAAAGCACAGAAGCTCAGAAGATTAAACCAGACGCTTGCGACAATCTTTAAAGTAATGATTTATATTAAAAATGTAAAAAGGTTTTATGATGTAATAATAATAGTAATAATAATAATAATAATAATAATACATATTTTCTGTGAAGCGATTGAAACACTGCAGGTACGTGAAGATGTTCTGTTATGTTAATATGACCGCATGTTAAAATAAATCAGTATTTTAAAATGCAATATTTAATGTGTCAGAAACAAAATAGTTTGTTTAATTTATTTAATTAAATAATTCATTCATTCATTCATTTTCTTGTCGGCTTAGTCCCTTTATTAATCTGGGGTCGCCACAGCGGAATGAACCGCCAACTTATCCAGCAGGTTTTTACGCAGCGGATGCCCTTCCAGCCACAACCCATCTCTGGGAAACATCCACACACACATTCACACACACACTCATACACTACGGACAATTTAACCTACCTAATTTACCTGTTCCGCATGTCTTTGGACTGTGGGGGAAACCAGAGCACCCGGAGGAAACCCACGCGAAGGCAGGGAGAACATGCAAACTCCACACACAAACGCCAACAGAGCCAAGGTTCGAACCAGTGACCTTGCTGAGAGGCGACAGCACTATCTACTGCACCACTGCCTCGCCTAATTAAATAATAATTTCATATTAATCTGACTAGTTAACGTTCAATATATGATTAACGAGTGTTGGTTGTGGTTAAGCAAAATAAACCAAAATGAACATCCATAGCTGGAATAGTTGGCAGTTCATTCCGCAAATATGCACAATAATTTTGCATTTATTTTCCAGACTGACACAGGCTGAACTCATTCACTTCAAGGCCCTGTTTACAGATTAAGGCCCCACCCTTATAGATTAAGGGTGTTTCATCTAGCATTTCTGAAAAGATCTCCATCCCACTATACCACTGAAAACGCAGATTACATGACCACACACACTCTGTCATGCACTGTCTGAGCTCCAGGCAGTCAGTGGGTGCTTCGAGCACAAAACCCCAGATGAGAGCAGCGCATGTCAGACGGCTCACCAAGTGTCTTCTGCTTGATTTCATCTCACTAAACGTGATATTTAATTAATCTTGTCTATATCTAATGACTCTTTGGTCTTATGAATCTATTACTTGTTCTGAGGTAACGTGTTTTGGCTGAGCGCAAAGATAAGTTAATATATTCAGGGCTCGAAATTGCGACCATTTTGGTCGCATATGCGCCCGAAATTTTATCTATGCGACCTTAAAATATAATTGGGAGCATTTCTGCGAGTGCTTAAAATTGTTGTGTGCGACCAGTTTTCACTGCAAAATGTTCACCACATGTGCGGATTTGGGAGACATTCACGCAGAATGCATCTCTAAGCTCTTTGTTTGCACTTGGAACGGGAAACGCAGCACTCACGAGTGGTTTAAAACAGTTGTCATGTCATCTTGCTGCAGTAAACAAATCCAAGTCCGTAATGCTTGCCCCGGCTTCACACTCTTCTTATTGGCCCACTGCTCTAACACTGAACGCGAATGATTGATTAATATCAGCTGTCAATCACTCAGTCAGCGCCTTCTGGCTTCGGATGACAGAGAGCTACTACCGCGGAAAACTAAAGCGCTAAAGATGAGACTGAAGATAACGCAGACAGATTTAGTTTTAGAAACCATCTAGTTACAAATAATGACACATCTTACTAGTGATCATGTGCTGAATGTTAATCCACCATCTACACTTTACCAAGAGTAGAAGACTTCTGTTGGCTCTAGTCCGCTATGAAAAGTCTGTGGGATGGAGTTTTCAGGTAACTGTTTGCCACATCTAGCACGAGAGCTTCTGTTTATTCCTTCATATAATCGCCAGATGCTGTCCGCCTTGCAAGGGGCAGCTATATGTCAAATTTATCATCACGTACACCATCGCAAACGGGCTTACACTGAGTAAATTAATATCGCTAACTTACTCATGAAAAGACCGGTATGGCTATTAACATGACGTATGCATATAATAAGGTACAATATGTGTCAAAAGCATCAGTGCAATATCAGACAGCACTTGTGAGAACAGCACAGTTATACTGTTAACAGATTCATTCAAGTAGTGCGTGCAGAGCCGGTGAGCGCTCCGTGTATGATTTTGGTCACTCAGTTATGTTATAAAAATTAATTTTCTTGTGATCACGGGATTTCGTTGAGACATATTTTTCTCACGCACGCATATTTATATTATAATTTTTTTTTGCTTGTTAGTTTGATTAGTGTTGATTTCAAATACAATAAATATGTTTGTATAAAACTTGTAGTAACGGTGCTCATAATTGGTGAGTGCGACTAAATTTTGGCTGATGCGCCTAAATTTTTTAAGTTAGGAGCACCGGTGCTACCAAGCAAAAAGGTTAATTTCGAGCCCTGATATTAATTCATGTAACTGCGTACACTGATTCTGCTTATTTACAGCCTAAAGGCTGATTTATACTTCTGCGTCAAACACCGGCGTATGCTACGGCGCTGACGCATAGCCCTTCGCCGTGGCCATCGCCGTCACTGACGTGCACCTCTCAAAAATTGTAACTACACGTCGCAACAACGCGTAGCGCAAGCTCTGTGATTGGTCGGCTTGGTAGCGCTGACGAGTCTGGGCGGGACCGAAAGCCGCGTGAATGGCGTGAGCGATTGTTTACAAGTGTGGAGTCCCGTGAAGGAGCTCCGGATGGAAAGTTTTGTTTTGTGTTTACCTCATGGTTAAAGTTGTTGCACGTCCGCCGGTTCCTGCCTCAAAATGAGCGAGTTTGAGTCACTTGTACATCCAGGAAGTGATCAGAATAGCAAAACAGAAGCGAAGAAACTCGACACAGAGGAACATTTACACCTCACTGCCAACTAGCGTTTCGGAAGTGTTAATGCAGACCAACGGAGACAGCGCGCAGAAGTATAAATGCACAGCCACGCACGTTGCCTGCGCCGTGAGTTGCGCCGGTCACTTGACGCAGAAGTATAAACCAGGCTTAATACAAGCACATTTTGAATTCATCCAACTTGTTTAAAGTACAATGAAATTTTATGAAAAAATGTAGGTTAAAGGAGCTCATTTCAGTCAATGAATCGCACTGCTCGATATTACAGTGCAGTCAATACTTTGATCAGTCTGTCCGGTAATGTTTGATTGTCTGGATCACTAATTAAGATGTGCCTTGTCTGAGCTCAACTCCAGCAGAATGTCTTGCTCTTTTGAATTCGTGTCTCTCTTTACATCCCGACGGGTTCAGCACCTTTTTGTCCTTTTGTCTCTGTTGTTGTTGTTGTTGTTGTTCAAATGTTGGACATTAGCTAATAAACATCTCCTGAGTAGGACTGATAATGAGCCGCTCACAGGACTCCTGCAATGGAAAAGGCCACAAGGTGCACCAGAATAGAAGATAAAAAAGTTGTGTGTGTGAACATGTCATGATAAAGGTGAAGGAAGATATTACTAAACTTCCTGCGTTAGCCAGTGTTGAAGTAATTAGATAAAAGTGGTCATTCTGACAGTGTAAACTGATTGTGTGGAGACAAAAACCCCCTTTCCTCTAATGACTTAGGAGTTATTTCTGCCAACTGGTTCAAGAAGTTGTTTTTGACATGAAATAAACCTTTTTGCTGATCGATTGGATGTTTATTTCTAATGCATTAAGCTTTCAGGGTTTTAGTGCAGATGAAAAGGGGAAAAATAAATAGTGTAGATCGATCGATGGATGGATGATAGTAGGGGTGTAACGGATCAAGGTTGATCCGTAATTAGTATTTACTAGGGATTCAACAATTAACCAATTTCACTATTAACATCGCTTTAATTCGTCACAGTTAATTAATCGTGAAGGATTCTTAACACCGTGTTTCTGCATGGAACAAAACTGCTGCAACTTAAAGTGATGCCAACTGAGGCCCCGTTTACACTAATGCGTTTTCGTTTTAAAACTTATACGTTTTGCTACGGTTACGCCATCTGTCCACACTAGGCCAGAGTTCTCGAGGGCCGAAAACAGAGCGTTACGAAAACGCTGGAGAGGCTGTTTTCATTCTAAAACGCTGCTGCTCCATCTCAGTGTGGATGGAGGAAAACGGAAACATCTGAAAACAGAGGCGGGGCTGCAGACATTTGCCTCTCTGATTGGGGCTTTTCCTCAATATTAAGTAGCCCACACACACAGTTCAGTATCGCATCCTCTCCCTGTAAGTTTAGACTTTGCAAGTTTGATATGGAAAACCGACCCTCGAGGACATGTCCGCTAAATCTTCAAAGGGAACAGTGTACTTTATAACTTCATTCACTTCACCCTGGCTACGTTGTTTCACTTTCTCAACAATAAAATGTAAACATGATTTAAGGAACTGCCTATTTTCATTTTGATATTAACAACTTAACAGACAGCAGAAATGTTGAGGCGTCATGCTGCATCTTCACTGTATGCATATTTATAATAAAACAGATCCTAAATAACATCACTAGTGATGGGTCGTTCATGAACGATTCGTTCATTTTGAACGAATCTTCAATATGACTCTGGAACTACGTGCCCTTTCATGGAGTGATTCGTTCATCCGCACATGCGCACATTTGTGCAGGTAGTATCGTTAATTTCAAGTCTTCATCACATTGGCAGAAGCCAATCATATGCGTTTAGAGCTGGAGAAAGAATTGATCCGCTCACCTCTCGAGTCCTCTATTGGCTCTGAGTCACTTCATCACGGGCCAATCATGCGCATTTAGAGCTGGAAAAAGAATTGATCCATTCATCTCTCGAGTCCTCTATCGGGTTTGAGTCATTTGTTCCTCACGGGCCAATCATACGCTAGGGTTGTGCCGATAGACGATAGTGTCGTGTATCGGCGATAGGCAAAGATATCGCTGAGAGCTGAAACGTATGACGATTTTAAAGACGATATTTAGCTCGTTTCGCATTAATGTAGATCTTTAGCACATTTTAAGTGCATTATTGAATAAAATTAATAGTATTATTATTTTTAAACATCTTCATTAATAATAAATTAACTACAAATAATATAACAGCTTCAGTTGTTGACATCATTTCGATTGCTCTCTCTTGCGCGCGCTCTCTCTCTCTCTCTCTCTCTCTCTCTCTCTCTCTCAGCAGCAGCAGTTGAAGTGCGAGCTGCAGGTGAGGACATAGCCACCTCTCAGAGCAAATTAGTTTGCAACTTTGTTTTCTAAAAATAATAGGCTAAATAGCAAAACTGCATTTTATTAACAAACAAGTTAAATAAAGCGATTTGTAAAAATGAAACAGCTGAAGAAGAAAATGAAAGAATTTTGAAACCAGCTCAAATGTACTGGAATAAAACCTGTTGCGGTCGTTGATCATTTCAGACTCCTTTATAACAGCACTCCCGCAAGATTCTCTCTTGCTTTCACAAAAAAAGCTGTTTATCTTTTATATCCGTTATTAATAGCCTATTTAAGTTTTAAGGGGGCTATAGACTATATTCTCAGTGCATGCATTGACTGCTCCTTCAAATACACGGAATATACATGCTTGTCTTATTTGTGTTTAATTGATAAAATGATAGACACGGACATGCGCCTTTTTCAGAAAATAACCCATTTATTTAATTTAGACATGTTAGGCCTATATTTATTTATATAGGCTATTAAAATACATTTATTTATTTAAACTAGCCTATATTAAATTAAAATCTGTATTTTACCATTCATTTTGTCATTTAAGAATTATTGAACAGATTATTAATAACTTATAAAGAATATTTTACTGACCTCAGTGAAGAGTTTTAGTTCAAATAGGCTATTTAACATTAGAGCAATTGGCGACTTGCCGCAGTTATGTCTAAAATGAAACTCTCATCAGAAAACAGTAAACACATAGCCTATGCCAAGCGCAATAATTGTGTTCGATCTTAGCAATACAAACGTGACACTGTTGATTACTTTTGTGATGATTAGACCTGAAGCCGTGCCGAGCTCAACTGAACAAAAACTTCACCGCATTTTCACGTGCGGGCGGCAAGTCCTCTATCCGCCTCCCGTCTGAAAGAATCTTAGAGCATATATCCTTGTTTCTTCCGTGCCTAGATAAATATCATTTCATTTGCTTTCATCCATGTATATTATATCCATTTTGCAGCAGTCCCGCGGGCCGTGGAGACTGCTTTGAACCCGAAGTCACCATCAAATCCTGTCCCGCGCCGCACTGTTGCATCGAGTCTTGTTTGAAATCATTTCAGTGTCAGCGCATATTTAGCTTTAAGAGGGTGGTGACGTGCATTGGTTTGAATTATTATCCAAGATCAAACATCATGCAAATGCAGTAGGTTATTAAATAAGCAAAAAAAAAAAAAAAAAATCAGCCAAAAGGTTATTAAATATCTTTAGATATGGTTAAATATAATAATCAAATATTATATATTCATAAACGTAACACTGCCACGCCCCCATGCGATAGTATCGTGTATCGGCGATTTTACAGAAGGACGATATGGCGATCTGAAAATTTTGTATATCGCCCAACACTATCATACGCGTCTAGAGCCGGAAAAAGAATTGAACCGCTCATCTCTCGAGTACTCAGGTTTGAGTCATTCTGTCATGTGATGAACGAACGATCATGGCTCCTATCAACTTAGACTGTGCATTGATTAAGATATGTGCCTGTCAGTGTAACGTGAATGAACCCCTGACATTTGAAGATATGAAGAGGTGAGCTGAGCAAAGAGACAAAAATGCCTTCATAGACAAAAGAGCAGGTAAACATTGAATTATTATTTTCTCCTTATATTCTATTTATGATTTATTTGTCGTGTGATCAACCTTTTGGGCTTGTTATAGATGTGTTTGGAAGCAATTAGTAACATTTTAATAATATTTTGGCAAATTGAACCAAATGAACGAAATGACTCGAAAAAAGATTCGTTCATCTTGATGAACGAGACTCAAAGATTTGAGTCAGTAAAATGATCCGAACTTCCCATTACTAAACATCACTGCCCCTTTCAATTTCATTGACAATACGAAACGTATCCTCTGCTTTGCTGAATGTCTGTTTTAATAATCAATAATAGCCGTTATGAAAGTATAACGCATAATAAGTTTATACGTTATAGGAAATAAAGGCAAGCAATCAGTAAATATACAGAATGTATATTAATGTATGTATAACGACAGTTTAATGCATGCTATTTCATTGTTTTACTTCAGTGCATTGCATTTCAGAAACTCAGAATAGCCAGGCACAACCACTAACAGTAACAGGAGACTGATTTCAAGTTGAACTTGTGTGAATATCCTCAATGTAGCTCTCAGGTAAATGAAAATCATACACTAACAGGCTTTTTCTGAATGGTGTTTGTAATGTAATCCCTCTTTAGAGTGTTTCTCAATGTGAAGGAAGGCGGCGGATGATGCCGGACTGTAGATTAGCCTCCCTTAGAGACGTCTTAGAGAAATTCTTAATAGATTTTCAACATGAATTTTGAATAATCTTGGGGATTATGGAGTCGAGTTATGTGATATTAGGAGCTTTGGTGTGCAAAGATGTGATAACTGCGTTTCTCAGAGGGGAAAAGCTCATGGTTGAGGGTGCACGGCTACTGCTGTAATATCAAATCCCTCTCGTTCAAAGTGTTTTTAATACATGGGAGGATTTGTGTAGCAGGTCTTTTTGTAAGTTTTAATTATTCATGTTGGACACTGTAAAAAAAATCTGGCATTAAACAGTTTCTGTGGGGTGGCACGGTGGCTCACAGCAAGAAGGACGCTGTTTCGAGTTCGGCTAGGTCAGTTGCCATTTCTGTGTGGAGGTTGCAGGTTGCATGTTCTCCCCGTTTTGGCGTGGGTTTCCTCTGGGTGCTCCGGTTTCTCCTACAGTTCAAACGTGCACTATAGGTAGGGCCAGACGGAATCTGCGCACATTTTTTTTACCATTTCTGCAGAGAATTTTGGTAAAAATCTGTGGATTTATTTTGGGAGTACCATAACTAAAACCTTAATATCTGAAACAAAAATATATTTTTAACTTTTATTTAATGTTTACAATTCAATTCTAATTAGATTCACTTTATTTGGTAAAGCAAGTCTCTTATGTAATGCGCCCATTTCACGCGGCCGCCATTTGAAAGAACCAAAGCGAAGCTGCGGTGGGAAGAAACCCGGAGGTATAGATTTAGATTAGATTAGATTCAACTTTATTGTCATTACACATGTACAAGTACAATGCAACGAAATGCAGTTTAGGTCTAACCAGCAGTGCAATAGCAGCAAGTGCAGGATACAGGAATAAGTTATAAAGTGCAGTTATAGAAAAACTATGGTGAAATTTACTGATGGATGTACTATCAAAATTATATACAGGTTGGATAAGCTATGAGCAGATTTACAATATATGAATATATGTGCAGGTTGCTATTAATAATCAGTAGTGTGCAGATAAATAAACATGATTACAAGTGTTACAATATATGAATATATGTACAGGGATAGATAAACATGATTACACGTGTATATGTTACAATATATGAATATATGTGCAGGTTGCTATTAATAATCAGTAGTGTGCAGATAAATAAACATGATTACAAGTGTTACAATATATGAATATATGTACAGGGATAGATAAACATGATTACACGTGTATATGTTACAATATATGAATATATGTGCAGGTTGCTATTAATAATCAGTAGTGTGCAGATAAATAAACATGATTACAAGTGTTACAATATATGAATATATGTACAGGGATAGATAAACATGATTACACGTGTATATGTTACAATATATGAATATATGTGCAGGTTGCTAATAATAATTAGTAGTGTGCAGATAAATAAACATGATTACAAGTGTTACAATATATGAATATATGTACAGGGATAGATAAACATGATTACACGTGTATATGTTACAATATATGAATATATGTGCAGGTTGCTAATAATAATTAGTAGTGTGCAGATAAATAAACATGATTACAAGTGTTACAATATATGAATATATGTACAGGGATAGATAAACATGATTACACGTGTATATGTTACAATATATGAATATATGTACAGGGATAGATAAACATGATTACAAGTGTATATGTAACAATATATGAATATATGTACAGGTTGCTATTAATAATCAGTAGTATGCAGATAAATAAGCATGATTACAGTGTATATGTATAGTGGGTGTGTACATAATTACAAATGTCCATATGCAGTGGGTATGTACAGTTCAAGAAGTAAACAGTTCCATTTGGTGCTGTGAATGTGCAAATGTTAAACAGTGCAGTTATTGCGAGAAGTTTAAGATAGAGGAGAGTGGGGGTGTATTGAGGGGGCAAAAGAGTCAGTGTGGGACAGAGTTCAGGAGGGAGACAGCTCTGGGGAAAAAGCTGTTCCTCAGTCTGCTGGTTTTTGTCCGGGGGAGCCTGAAGCGCCTGCCGGAGGGCAGGAGAGTAAACTGTCTGTGAGCGGGGTGAAAGGTGTCCTTCAGAATACTGCGTGCTCGGCAAAAAAACTGTGTTTCTTCTTGATTTCCTCTATGGCTGGCAGTGTGGTCCCTGTGATGCGTTGGGCAGTTTTCACCACCCGCTGCAGTGCCTTCCGCTCAGCAACATAGCAGCTTCCATACCAGACTGTGACACAGTTTGTCAGGATGCTCTCTATTGTGCAGCGGTAGAAGTTCACCAAGACGGCTGATGAAAGCTGGTTCTTCTTCAGTTGCCTGAAGAAGAATAGGACCAGCACTGTAAACATTGCAGCAACATGCTGTGTACTACAAATAGAGGTGTGAACCTATACTGGTCTCACGGTTTGGTTCGGTTACGATTATCATGCCATCGATTCGGTTCAATTCGATATCTCGGTGCATCACGGTGCATTGACGATGCTTTCCATATATAGTGTCATATTTTAGGGGGGAGGCTATAACATGCTGTCTGTATAAACACACAGATACACAACATCACACTGTCTCTCATTCAAACACATTCACAAACATAGACAGCATCAAACAAGCACACACACACACACTAACACACTTAAGCCCTTGCAACAGGGAGAGCTCGCGCTGAGCGGAGCAGAAAAACGAAAAAAAAAAACGGAAAAAATAAGCACTTTTCCGACAGTCTCTTACAGAGAGCTCCTCTCAGCGCGAGCTCTGCCGGCTAAAGTAAACGCAGACTGCGAGGGCTTAAACGGAGCAGTGCTTGTAATGTCGAGCGAAAAAAAGAAAGACAGCTGTGAAACACAACCAGCTTTGTCTTTCTGTAGGAAACACACTTTAGATCTTTTTAGGGTAAGCGTTTTTTGAGTTATTGTCGTCTATAACTGAATGTGTGTCAGGAAAATCGAAAACAAAACCAACTGAACCGCGCTCATTTCTGGCGCCCCATTGGATATACAGCGCCCTTAGCATTTGCCTATGGTGCCTATGCCACGGGCCGGCCCTGAGTTGGCTGAGTGTTGTAAATAACGACGCTCACCTCCCTCGCGACAGAGCGCATAGGAGATAAATGACGTCACTACATAATAACCGGTTATGGTTATTACTGAATCGATACCGAATTGTCCTCGTCTGCATCGCGGTGCAACGAAGAAACAATTAATTTTGACACCCCTAACTACAAACCTCCAGCTGTTGCCGAGATTTCAAAATGAAGAATGGTGTAAACATCACTTTAATATCATTCAGTAATTTTATTTTAATCAATTAAAAGCAATTTAGCATTAAACAACATCACAATCTCAGTGATATGCTCAAGTGTCCTCCAAGGCTTCAGTTCATGGCACTAGTTAAACATCGTGAGGACGCTTCCCTGCTTCAGCCTAAATGGCATCTAAAACGTGTGTTTGGGAAAGAAATCGTTAGCTAACTAGTGCCATTTCCATCCCTTTTTACGTTCACCATTCATTCAGAACGGACCTTTGGGTCACTTGGAAGGCGGTGAAATTATAAATTTGTGTCACAGATATATAGCCAGTTACACAATATTCCTATGTAACTCCCAATGATACTTCCTGGTTTCTTCCCACCGCAGCCTCGATTTCGCTTTTGAAAATGGCGGCCGCTGGAATTGAGCCTATAGCTCAGAAAAAATTACTGTACAAACTGCATTGTACATAAATAAGATGAACATTTTCATATTAGTCAATAATATTACTGTCATTAATTTAAAAACTGAATATATATAGATTTACACACATTTACACAAGTAAATAAACAATTAATGATGGGCTGAAAATCTGTGGGAATCTGCGGACCTGAAAATTTTGTATATTTTGCCTGAAAAAAAATTATTTGAATACAATCATGCATTTGTCAGCTAACTTGAATTCAGTGTTACAGTAACTGTTAGTCATATAATTAGCATAATAATAATCATTTCCACAATATAATTATAATTTCCAATAGCTGAAAGTTGCATAGTTATTAACTCCACGATGCCTTTGCTTCCATGAATGCACTTCTGTTGGGAAAACAGCAGTTAACCTGTGGCATTGGCTGAGTTTGTTCAGCGCTTTGACTGAATCTGTGTGTATTGATTGTGTTTTGAAGCCTCAGTCATCCTGCTGGTGTCTCTCGTCTGGACAGATGGTTGATGCTGTGCTATTGACTGTGAAATAAAGGGTCATTATACACACACACACACACACACACAAACATGCTCTTGTTGGGTTAGGAAGGTCTGTCTTGCCCCATTGGATGGTGATTGTGACAGATGGGCAGATATGAACATCACCTCTCTGGCATATTTAACACGCATCGTCTCATTAGCTGAGATCATCCTGTGGTCTTTGTTTGGATTCAGTCCAGTTATTTTTCGGTCCATATTTTTGGATAACTTTGCATAGTTTCTCCCTTACCAAATCCTCCCAACCAATTTAAAAGTACAATTTCTTCCCAAATAGTTTCTTAAGTCTTATTGTAAAATTAGATTCATACCGGCCACTTTATTAGGTACACCTGTCCAACTGCTTGATGAGCACATTTCTAATCAGCCAATCACATGGCAGCAACTCAATACATTTAGGCCTGTAGACATGGTCAAGACGATCCGCTACAGTTCAAACCTACCATTAGAATGGGGAGGAAAGGGGATTTAAGTGACTTTGAATGTAGCATGGTTGTTTGTGCAAGACGGGCTGGTCTGAGTATTTCAGAAACTGCTTATCTACAGGGATTTTCACGCATAATCATCCCTAGGGTTTACAGAGAATGGTCTGAAAAAAAAAAATAATAATTTTCCAGTGAGCGGCAGTTCTGTAGGACTAATTGCCTTGCCGATACCAGTGGTCAGAGGAGAATGGCCAGACTGGTTTCGGCTGATAGAAAGGCAACAGTAACTCAAATAACCACTCGATACAACCGAGGTCTGCAAAAGAGCATCTCTGAACACACAACACGTCCAACCTTGAGGCAGATGGGCTACAGCAGCAGAAGACCACTCCGGGTGCCACTCCTGTCAGCTAAGAACAGGAAACTGAGGCTACAATTCACACAGGCTCACCAAAACTGGACAATAGAAGATTGGAGAAATGTTGCCTGCTCTGATGAGTCTCCATTTATGCTGCAACATTCGGATGGTAGGTTCAAAATTGAGCATCAACAACATGAAAGCATGAATCCTTCCTTCCTTGTATCAACTGTTTAGGCTTGTGATGGTGGTGTAATAGTGTGGAGGATATGTTCTTGGCACGCTTTGGGCTCATTAGAACCACTTGAGTATCATGTCAACGCCACAGCCTACCTGAGAATTGTTGCTGACCATGTCCATCCTTTTATGACCACAGTGTACTCATCTTCTGATGGTTACTTCCAGCAGGATAACCCACCATGTCATAAAGTGCAAATCATCTCAGACTGCTTTCTTCAACATGACAATGAGTTCACTGTACTCAAATGGCCTCCACAGTCACCAGAGCTCAATCCAATAGAGCACCTTTGGGATGTGATGGAACGGAAGATTCACATCATGGATGTGCAGCTGACAAATCTGCAGCAACTGTGTGATGCTATCATGTCAATATGGAGCAAAATCTCTGAGGAATATTTCCAGTATCTTGTTGAATCTCTGCCACGCAGGATTAAAGCAGTTCTGAAGGCAAAAGGGGGTTCAACCCAGTACTAGCAAGGTGTACCTAATAAAGTGGCCGTTGAGTGTACATTACAGAAAGACTAAATATGTCAGTGCTTTTCCCAATATCATGCAGCCCTAACTCTAATGCAATGACTCTCACTCTTCATGGTGATAAACGTATACCCAAGACGTCTCTGGCCATTTTGAATGTGTAATCATCTGTGCTTTTGTTATTGTGAACTAATGTTCTGTTCAGAACAATGAAGCTGTTCCTCGGGCCCCATGAGGCTCCTGGTAGCGTCCTCTATCAAACACACACCAGCTTTTGAGCCTGTCAGAAAGCAACATGGTAGTAAATGTCAGCGATGACACGGCTTTATAAATCCAGTGTGTTTGCGTCTTCAGGAGACAGAGATTAATGGCTCCGTCCTCCTGCTTACGGCTCTTTACCTGAGAGAGACACAAAAAACTGACACCAGCTGGAATTCTGAACTCTGCTGCTTGAGAGAGAGAGAGAGAGAGAGAGAGAGAGAGAGAGAGAGTGAGAGTGTGTGTGTGTGTGTTTTAATGTGGGTGATTTAAGACTCAGCAGTCAATGGTGGGACATGAATTGCTTGTGTGTGTAAAAAGTTGTTTTCACCCACAGATTATCCAATGATATATTGTTATAACAGTGTTAGGAAGGACGTTTTTTTGGATTAAATAGTACAATTTAACTCAATACAATTTTTTGGAGTTTATTTATTTATGATTAATAATGATAATAATATATTAATTAATTCATTCATTATTATTATTATTATTATTATTACTACTACTAATAATAATTTCATTAATTAATTTAATTATTTAATTTAAAATTGAACTATTAATATTATTATTATTATTGTTAATATTATTAATATTATTCAATTGTAGTGGTAGTAGTAGTAGTAGTAATAGTATCAGCATTATTAGTAGTTATAATAATGATGATGATAATAATAATAATAATAATATCAACAAAAACTAAAGAATTGATTTAATTTTAATTAATTCAATTATTATTAATATTAGTAGTAGTGGTCATCATCGTCCTTGTCATCATCAATAATAGTAGTAATATTAATAACAATAATAATAATAAAATACTTTACATAAAATAAATACATAAATAATTAAATAATAATAATAGTATTATTATTATTATTATTATTATTATTATTATTATTACTACTACTACTACTACTACTACTACTACTACTAATATTAATTAAATTAAATTAAATTTAAATTATTAATTGTCGTTGTTAATATTATTGATGATGATAATGATACTACTACTACTACTACTACTGCTAATAATAATAATTTAATTAAATAAATTAAATTTAAATTATTTAATTGTCGTAGTTGTTAATATTATTGATGTTGATAATGATACTACTACTACTACTACTACTACTAATAATAATGATACTACTACTACTACTACTACTACTACTACTACTAATAATAATAATAATAATAATAATAATAATAATAATAAATATTATTTTATTTTAACCATTTTTAATGCAAGTATTAATTATTGAATTGTAATTTACTATTTTTTTTATTGTTCATTCATTTAAAATACAATTCACTATTAGTGTTAAGTAATAGCCTGTTTCCACTGAGTGGTTCGGTACGGCTCAACTTTATCAGGCTTTTGTTTCACTGCCAAAAGGGTAATAATGGTACAACAGTTTCAGTTGTGTCATTATTACTTGAGGAAATGTCAAAGTAAAGCCGTCCGGGTCATTTACATATATGAGAAGCTTATAAGATTAAATTTGTCAATCCAAGTTCATAATAGTCCAAAAGGTGATGATAATAGTTAAATAAGGCAGTTTGTTCATGTTTTAGGTATAGATGAATCATTTGTTCCTTTTTCAGGCTTCTTCTTTGTTTTTTTCATGCATCACTCTCGCGTTTGTCCGTTTCTGAAAGAATCGGATTTCAGAAGCACTTCAATAATTAAGCTTTAAAAATGTCAATTATTCATAGTTTTAATTAAGTATGGTCATACAGCATTTTTTTTATGTTAGCAAGGTGGTGTTTATTTATTAATTTTTTTCATTGAATAGTAACTGGAATTATTTTATGAACTAACACATCCTCTGAACAACTTAATGCTGATTATTGCAGTCGCTTCTGGTTCGTGATTTTCACAATGGTCATTTTTGGGTGACTGTACCTTTAAGATGACCAGATGGATCTTTTATGGGATGGTGCTTGTTTTGTGCAGGCCTGATTTGTTCCAACTCCATCTAAACACATTATTGTGCAGTGAACAACAATAGCTGTTGAGTCAGGACTTTGAGCGCATTATCAAAACGTGTGCCTTCACAACAGAGCCACAATAACAAATGTGCTGTTTGAGAAACGCCCGTAATATCTCATGTTTGTGGAGTTTTAAGAGGAGGAATGATCTGATGAACTTATTTTCAGGGTTCCCTTAGTCATTCTGTGTGAAATATGGATCAGGAGATCTGCTCAAGTGTTTCATTTAGGATTTTGGAGTTTGTTTGCCTTGTTTTTGATCCTTATGGCTTTTAAAGAGGCTCTTGAAAACGTTTGAGGCCTTTAAGTGTTTGGCCTCCAGGGCTTTTCCTGCTGCTGTTGGTTTTTATGAACGATTTGGGTTAAAGCAGTATCTGAGTTTATTTTTTGGGCTCTACTTTTCCGTTTTTTTTAATTATTATTATTTTTACCTCGATTACATAATAGGAAGAAGGTCGCTGGTTTGAGTCCCAGCTTGGGTCATTTGGCGTTTCTGTGTGGAGTTTGCATGTTCTCCCCATGTTGGCATGAGTTTCCTATGGGTGCTCCGGTTTCCCCCACAGTCCAAACACATTTTGTAAACTCACTTGGCCATGTGTGAGTATCCACTGTGTAAAACATTTTCTCTACATTAGTTCGCGGCTCATATAAGCTGTTAGATCACATTTAGAGCAATAAATTTAGTCTTTACAATAAACCTTTACTCTTTCTCCCACAATAATTATTGTCATTAATAGTTCGACCAACTAAGAGCTGGAAATGGCAGGCATGATTTAACGCAGGGGGTCTCAACCATTTTCACTTTAGGGCTCACTTCTTTCTCCAATCAGTTTTTGAAGGCCAATCTGTCTGATATTTTCTTTAAAATGTTTGAATGAAATACTCATTTAAACCTTTATTTATTAATATATGTAAAAATATATTTAATATATTTTATATATTAAAACCATTTTTTTTAAACAAACACAGATTTAAAGAGGACCACAGGTCAACAGCGAGATTGCAAAAGACCAGCTTCTGCTTTGCCGGCAGCTAGCTCTCTGCAACTCTCACATGGTCGCCCACTGAAGCCAAGCAGGGCTGCGCCCGGTCAGTACCTGGATGGGAGACCACATGGAAAAGCTAGGTTGCTGCCGGAAGTGGTGTTAGTGAGGCCAGCAGGGGGCGCCCAACCTGCGGTCTGTGTGGGTCCAGTATAGTGACGGGGACACTATACTGCTCAGTGAGCGCCGTCTTTCGGATGAGACGTTAAACCGAGGTCCCGACTCTCTGTGTTCGTTAAAAATCCCAGGATGTCCTTCGAAAAAGAGTAGGGGTTTAACCCCGGCATCCTGGCCAAATCTGCCCACTGGCTTCTGTCCATCATGGCCTCCTAACCATCCCCGTATTCCAATTGGCTTCATCTCTGTCTTCTCTCCCTGAAATGTGCATTTGATTGTCTGTGCTGACACGATGATAAATGTCTAATATTAACCCCCTCTCTCCTGTCTCTCTCGTCATCTCGGCTTTTACAATAGCACGGCTTCATTAAGCGAAGTGAAGCCGCGAGCCGATGCTGATCTGATCATGATGGTCACTTGCTCTCTGCCAGGGCCAGTTCTTGTGTGGCATTTAGAGAAGCCGCCATAAAAAGACAAGGTTAATTAGTTTTATCCGTGTTTCACTCCTGTCTCATTAATGCAGGATATATTCTGGAGAGATCGCAGGACAGACTGAAACACGGGCCGATTTGTCTGTTCCACCTCACAGATGAGCTCATCTTAACTGTGTTTTAGTCTGACGGAAGAATGTTGAGTTTTTATTATGGGTGCACTGGTCAGTTGGATACTAATGGACCTTTTTCACAAGCCGGTTATGGTTCGTTTAACAGTCATCAGCATCTTAAATCCTTAAGTTTTTAATATCTAGACGTTAAAAAATAAACACATAGACTTTAAAGCTAGATTTATAAAGCTAATTATGGTTTATGCGAGGTGTTTGTAATGCAGCGTCTAGGGGAGCAGGACTGTAAATTTAACATTATTCTCTCTTCTGGCTGATTAAAATTATTTTTTCTTTTTCTAAAAATATATATATATATATTTCTATAAATATATTTCTAAATTTATTTTATATATATTTATATATATATATATATATATATATATATATATAAAAATATATTTCTAAATTTATTTTATATATATATATATATATATATATATATATATATATATATATATATACAAAAAAAAAATATATATAAAAATATATTATATAAATATACATACATATATATATATATATATATATATATATATATATATATATATATATATATATATATATAAATTATATATATACATACATATGTATATATATACATATATTTATATATATATATATATATATATATATATATATATATAAATATATATATATACATACATATGTATATATATACATGTATATATTTATATATATATATATATATATATATATATACATATATGTATATATATATATATATATATATATATATATATATATATATATATATATATATACACACATACATATATATAATTTATTTTTTTGCCTAAAATAAAGATCACGATTTTCTCACGATTCTGTAGATGTAAAATAAAGGTTAATATGAGTGGGCTATTATTATTGTTATTATCAAACATGTTGTAAAACAGCAATAGGCTTTGTGTAGCTGTACTGTTGGTTAAAATGCTAAATTTTGTATAGACTTGGAATGGTGGACTTGAACTTGACTTTAGATTTGTCCTGATCATTAATGCTGATGATAATTCTGATGTTGAATAATTGTGTTAGAGACATATGCTTACAATCTGTCATTTTCTGCTTTAAAGCGACATTTTAAAGGCTTAACTAGGTTAACTAGGCAGGTTAGGGTAATTATTGTATAACGATGATTTGTTCTGTAGACTATTGAAAAAATATATTGCTTAAAGGGGCTAATAATTTTGACTTTAAAATGTTTTTTTAAAAAACAATAAAAAACTGCTTTTATTCTAGCCGAAATAAAACAAATAAGACTTTCTCCAGAAGAAAAAAATATTATCAGACACACTGTGAAAATTTCCTTGCTCTGTTA